>NW_011334171.1:196757-213351 GCF_000735185.1 Notothenia coriiceps
GTACCAGGTATATTGATGAGCGGCCTTTTTCGAGCGTTGTCCACCGACGCCGCAGGTTCTGAGCAAGCGTCACGTCCGTACAAGTACAGTAGGTGTTTCTACTATCGTGAAAAAGCCGGTACCCAGCCGCGGGCTTGTGAGCGGGAAGGAGCAGGAAATGGTCTAGGCCTGTACTAATGGTGAGATCATAGCTCACGGTTCTGTTATTTCTGCAGGTTTATGATTTGAAAAAGAAAATTTTAATTACATAGCTAAAATAGAATAAACGTGAGAATATATAGTAGGTCGACGATGTAACATTCGACGGTACACGAATTTACGAAACTATAGCGACGAGTCTCGAGAACGGACCCGTATCAGTTACATAACGATCAAAAACGGTACATATCTCCATGTTGCACTAGGACTCAACGAAGTATACGCAACATACACTGCCTTGAGCCTGCCTACCTTTACTGGATTTTCGAGTTTAGGCGAAGTAAATGTCTTCACACAGGACGTACACGTACGACAGGACGAACGTTTATTTTTGCTATTTAATTTAATTTTTATTTGTACTGTTGGAAACGTTACAGAAAACAAATTTTGCTCTGTCAGATTATTGCGCGACGAATAGCTCTCTCGCACTAAGGGTTTTGAGGGACGTTTCTTTAAGAAGATAGGAACCGAGATTTACGAGCTCGACTTCCAAACCAACCTGGCGATCACCGCTCGACTTTTCAAAATATTCCTTCATCTATTGACCAGAAACAGGTCAACAAGTCCGTCGGAGAGAAAATGTAGTGGTGACCGCTGAAGGTGTTCCCTGGGTTGTTTTCCCCCTCAAGGCATCTTTTTTTGTCTCCTCTCCACATTCCGTTTATGGTTTAGTTAAATTTATTTTTAGGGTCGCCACCTCAATCCTGTGTGGTTAGCACACTTTTGTCCGAATACTACTCGATCGTGCACAGTTGTCAATTTTGTTTTCCGTGAAAATACATACAGTCACTCCCGTGTTCCTGTGTGATTGTGAGGCATAGGACTACCGTGCTGCCAGGTGACTCCGATCCACGTATACCGCTGTGACATAGCATCCCACCACTTGCTGTTGTTGAGCTAGCCAGACACGTGAAGACGCCGACAGAAAGAACGGGTCCAACTGTAAAAATAGACAATGAGTACAGGTCACTTAGGTCGCCGGTAGGTGACACCATCCATTATTAGATACCACTCTCATATCAAAAGGAAAACAGGAATAACTGATGCATTAAGATTAGTCACTCACTCATCACTTACCTCAGCCACAACGTAGTCTCAATATGCATTACATTAATGCACACAATGTTCATAATGCTTACTGCACATATTTCTTGTTTCATATTTTGTATCCTATAATTCATTAATAGCATTCTATTTCCATGTAAATTACTGCTTTATTTTATTGCTATTTAACTATTTTATTACGGTGTCCTTAAAGATTTTTTGTTATAGATTTCTTGTTTTATATTTGATGTATGCACCATGACATCAAGTCAAATTCCTCGTATGTCTGAACCTACCTGGCAATAAACCTGTTTCTGATTCTGATTCTGATTAAAGAAGCATTGTTGAGTAAACCTTTGTGCTCTGGCAGGTATGACCTGAAGGATACCTCCAGGATCTCTCTCGTTGACCTCCAGCTCATCTCAGCTATGGGCCCCCCCGGTGGCGGGAGGAACGCTGTGACGTCTCGCTTTCTGCGGCACTTCAACATTTTTAGCATCAATGCCTTCAGTGACGACACCATGGTTCGCATCTTCTCCAGCGTGGTGGCCTTCTATCTCAAAAACAATCAGTTCCAACCTGAATATTTCACAATTGGCAACCAAATTGTGACAGCTACAATGGAAGTGAGTCCCAAATACACACAATGACATATCTTCAAATTAGCCTTTTTCATGTGTTAAAGGCTCTTATCAATCATATCTTGTCTGCAATGCTTTATTTCTATGTTTTACATTTCAAAAGGTGTATAAGAAAGCTATGGAGAACCTACTTCCAACTCCAGCCAAGTCTCACTACACCTTCAACCTGCGGGACTTCTCACGCGTTATCCAAGGCTGCCTGCTGCTGAAGAAGGACTCTCTGGAGAACAAACGCACCATGATACGCTTGTTTGTCCACGAGGTCTTCAGGGTCTACTATGACCGCCTGGTGGATGACAAAGATCGAGCATGGCTCTACCAGCTGATGAACGGCATCCTCAAAGATCACTTCAAAGAGTCCTTTGACCAGGTGTTTGATCACCTGAAGCAAGGCAGTAGAGTAAGTTAAGCTGCCCCGGATTTGAATAAGATTTTATATCTTTCTTCGATATACTTTGTACAAGCATCTGAATGTTTTAAATGTTCTTACTTTCTCAGCTGGTTGAGGAAGACATGCGGAATCTTCTGTTTGGTGACTACATGGACCCTGACCTGGAGGATGATGAACGCTTGTACTCTGAGGTGCCCTCAATGGAAAGCTTTTCTGAAGTGGTGGAGTCGTGTCTTGATGAATACAACCAGATGCACAAGAATCGCATGAACCTCGTCATCTTCCGGTAAACAGCTTTGATTTTATGAAGTCAACAAACTACATCTGCCATAAGGGCTTAGGCTACAGTATTTATTGTTAAATGACAAACAACCAAATGACTTGACCTTAGTTCGGTTAAAATTGAAATTATGTTTTTATACCGTTGGATGAAAACTTGATCAGCTAAATAACAAAATGTGGCATTATGTAGCTATGTCCTGGAGCACCTGTCCCGTATCAGCCGTGTGTTGAAGCAGCCAGGAGGCAATGCCCTACTGGTGGGAGTTGGAGGCAGCGGGCGCCAGTCCATCACCCGTCTAGCCACATCCATGGCCCACATGACCATGTTCCAGCCTGAGATCTCTAAGAGCTACGGTATCACTGAGTGGAGAGACGACCTCAAGGTCAGCTTTATTGTCTAGGACAGACTTCTGTGTTCTATGTATTTTTCAGATACCATTTTCATCTCTGTTTGTGATTCTGGAAGATTTAAGAGTCTCTTTGCTCTGAATTATACTTTAGATGCTGCTGAAAAATGCAGGGGTGAAAGGTCAGAAGACAGTGTTCCTGCTTACTGATGCTCAGATCAAAGATGAGGCTTTTCTAGAAGACGTGGACAGTGTCCTGAACACAGGGGAGGTGCCCAATCTGTTTGCCATAGATGAAAAGCAAGAGATCATGGAGGTAGGCACAAGCTCTAAGAATATCCTTAATAGAGCAATGTATCCCTCCCTCGTATGAAGACCATAATCATTTGACTATACTATACTATATTTAATGTTCCCTCTATTTAATCTCTTTCCAGACAGTACGACCTGTTGCCCAGGCTGGAAACAAGAATTTGGAGTTGAGTCCTTTGACTCTGTTCGCCTTCTTTGTGGCACGCTGTAGAGAGAACCTTCACATAGTTGTGGCTTTTAGTCCTATTGGAGATGCATTTCGAAACCGCCTGCGCCAGTTCCCATCTCTTATCAACTGCTGTACTATTGACTGGTTCCAGGTAATGTAAAGGCTAATGGATGCTATTCTTAACAGGGTCAGCGGTTTGCTTTTTGCATACTTTCCCCTCACATCAGTTTCCTCACAGTGCTTTCTTTCCTGGCCCTGACAGCCATGGCCAGAGGAGGCTCTTGAGCGAGTAGCCAACTCCTTCCTGGAGTCATTGGACATGAGTGAAAATGAGAGGCGGCAGGTCATACCCATCTGCAAAACATTCCATACATCTGCCAAACAGCTCTCAGATAGGTACTGTATGTCCTGTGGTCTTTAATAACGTGTACATTCGGAGGTAAACTATGACAAGAGGCTAAACTAAATTGTTTTCACCGCAGATTCCTCTCTGAGCTAGGTCGCCATAATTATGTAACACCCACATCCTACCTGGAGCTGATTGCAGCTTTCCGTCTGCTCCTCTCTGAGAAAAGAGACACTGTCATGAAAGCAAAACAGAGGTATACCAACGGGCTGGACAAACTTGCCTTCGCTGAATCTCAGGTATATGCAGCACCACATTTCTTTCTTTTTGAATTAAAACATGTTATCATATTTTGGTTGAACTCATCTTAAACGTTTCTCTGCAGGTTAGCGAGATGAAGAAGGAACTTGTAGACCTGCAGCCCAAACTGGAACAGGCCACGATAGATAACAACAAAATGATGAAGGTGAATGAGAATCGCATCTTCATTCAAGTCAACCTAGAATACCAGTACATATGAATATACTGAATTCAATTGTTTATTGTTATGACTTTCAGGTGATTGAAGTGGAGTCGGTTCAGGTAGAAGCCAAAAGTAAAGTTGTGCGTGTCGATGAGGAGGCAGCAACTATAAAAGCAAATGCGGCTCAGGCTCTGAAGAATGAGTGTGAGAGTGACCTGGCTGAGGCCATCCCCGCGCTGGAGGCTGCTCTCTCTGCCCTGAACACTCTGAAGGTCAGCTCTCTTCAGCTGTTCTTCAATATCAACTTTAGCCACTCGCAGCTTAGACAGTCAAATAAGTTGAGCTGCTTGTTTTCTTTCAGCCCTCTGATGTCACAATCGTGAAGTCGATGAAAAATCCTCCCTCAGGGGTGAAGTTGGTGATGTCTGCGGTGTGTGTGATGAAGGACATAAAGCCGGATAAGATAGTTGACCCAGCTGGGACTGGCAAAAAGGTTTGGACTGAAAAAAGACATTACGAGTGTCTGTCATTGCAACTTATATTAGTATCTCAATAAATAACATGTTTTCTTTATTGTTAAGGTTTTGGACTACTGGGGCCCAAGCAAGAAGCTTCTGGGTGATATGAACTTTTTACGAGATCTAAGAGAGTATGACAAGGACAATATTCCTGTAAGTGTCAGAAAAGCTACATTGCTAATTTGCTTATTAAACACTCCCCGGTGCTCTGACAAACGGCCATATTTCTTCTTTGCAGGTCCATGTGATGCAAAAGATCCGCAGTGAGTTCATGACAAACCCCGACTTTGACCCCAGTATAGTAGCAAAGGCCTCCTCTGCAGCAGAGGGGCTGTGCAAGTGGATCCAAGCAATGGAGGTGTACGACAGAGTGGCAAAGGTGCAGTGTTTTCAATAGACTTTTTTCCCCCATGATAACACGTGCATGTTTGCTTCCTCAGGGTGTCCGCGGAGTCCTAAAACAAGTTGATAAATCAATTTAGCGGAAATTAAGGCTATTAAAAAGTATTAAACGGGATTTTCCAAGGTAGTACATTTTTTAGTTTGTTTTCAATAAGCATATCAATTGTCCAAAGAGGTTGTATTCTACAGTGTGCCTGAATGTAATCATTGCGTAGGTGTGTAGTGTGATTCTGTGTACTTTATTTATGGTATCCCGTTGGATTGGACGTCATCTGAACAGGACATCGCACGCTCACTGCTTGATAGCGCGCGAAGGCCTGTTTACGCCGGTTGTTAAACAACATCGTTATGGGGAAATGCAAGTTTGCGTCCAAATGGTTGGAAGATAAGGAGGAAGGACAATCAATGCTGTATATAGTAAATGTGTCGCCAATGTAACCGTTTAAAACTCAAAGTGGCGATGAGGTCTTAAAATGTATGGAAAGGGTCTTAAAAGGTATTACCTTTGACTTCAGGATTCCTGCATATACCCTGTTCCTGTTCTTTGAAATCAACCGCTCTCTTTGGTTTAAGGTGGTGGCTCCTAAGAAGGCCAACCTGGCGGAGGCGCAGGAGTCCCTGGCTGCGACCATGGCCCTGCTGGACCAAAAGAGAGGTGAGCTGAAGGAGGTGGAGGACCGGCTGGCTGCCCTTCAGAAAACCTTTGAGGAGAAAACAGCGGAGAAGGCCCAACTGGAGTCCCAGGTGGAATCATGTGCCAGGAAGTTGGAGAGGGCTGAGAAACTCATTGGGGGTCTGGGCGGGGAGAAGACCAGGTCAGGAATTGCGTTGTAGTCTCCTTCTTTTATAATCTAATCGTCGCACTTTTTTTTGTGAATGTCTACTTCCTCCTGTATACTCCATTTTCACTTATAATTAAACCACACATAAGTTATGCAAGTAATAAATGAACTTTGGTTGAATTCATCACATCTATATATAATGTTAATAACCCAATTTCCTACAACAGGTGATCTGCATACATATTAAATTGTTTATTGTTGGCTGCAAGATAATTAAAATGTTCCACTCATAACAATGCATGTTTGCACACATGTCTGCACAGCCCTCCACTTTAAAATATAATACACTGTAGTAGCCATATATTGTCATATTGTCATATTTTTGGGTGTAAATACTTGTCTTTAGTATCTTTTTTCAATGCTATCGTGTTTCTTAAAAATACTTATTTTGTATTATTCTTATATATTCCTTTTTTCACCTACTATTGCAAATTATTTTTCTTAGATTGTTTATGTTCGCACCACCAGATACCAAAAGCAAATTCCTTGTATGTGTAAACGTAGCTGGCAATAAACTTGATTCTGATTCTGATTCTGATCGTGGCTTTAGATGGTCCAAGGCAGCAGACGACCTGCAGAACACATATGACAACCTGACTGGAGATGTTCTCATCTCCGCGGGGGTCATCGCCTATCTGGGTGCCTTCACTGCTGGCTTCAGACAGGACTGCACTATGGCATGGACCAAACTCTGCCAAGTAACACTCCTCCCATTCTTTATCCTACCATTTGATCACTTTATCTGGCATATTAAAATACTTATTATATTCTTTTCACCTATTTTGATATGTCTAGTCTAAGAAGGTTCCATCAGCAGATGACTTCTCTCTCAGTAAGACGTTGGGAGATCCCATTAAGATCAGAGCGTGGAACATCGCAGGTCTTCCCAGTGACTCTTTCTCCATTGACAACGGGGTTATTGTCAGTAATTCACGTAGATGGTAAGTCTGTATTGCTGAAAAAATGGTAGTGAAGTTGCTGAAAAATGTGTCAAGAAATTTGAACAATTCGACCTAAGATTTATCTTATCCATTTGTAGGCCCTTGATGATTGACCCTCAGGGTCAGGCCAACAAGTGGGTGAAAAATTCAGAGAAAGAAAACAAGCTGAGTGTAATCAAGCTTACAGACGGGGACTACATGAGAACTTTGGAAAACTGTATTCAATTTGGAACACCATTGCTCCTCGAAAATGTAGGAGAGGAGCTGGACCCATCATTGGAACCACTGCTGCTCAAACAAACCTTCAAACAAGGTGCTGTGACTGTGATATTTGGTGGAAAGAAAATACTTGAATGTAAAACTAAAACTGTGAGAGTTCAACATTTATTCTTTGTTTTCACGCAGGTGGTGTGGATTGCATCAAGCTGGGGGAGAGTGTGATTGAGTACTCCCGTGATTTCCGTTTTTACATCACCACTAAGCTGAAGAACCCTCACTACCTACCAGAACTGGCCACCAAGGTGTCCCTTCTCAACTTCATGATCACACCAGAGGGCTTAGAGGACCAGCTGCTGGGGATTGTGGTTGCCAAGGAGAGGTAGCAGCCATAAAAAGGACAAGTTGGTACACAAACTGAAATACTTTTGATCTCTTCTTTAGAGCACTGTTTCTGCTCTATTTGCTCTGCAGGCCAGAACTGGAAGAGGAGAGATGTGCACTTATCCTGCAGTCAGCTGAAAATAAAAGGCAGCTAAAGGAAATTGAGGACAATATCCTGGAGACACTGCAGTCCTCTAAAGGGAATATCCTGGAAGATGAAAGTGCCATTCAGATTCTGGACTCAGCAAAGATCATGTCCAATGAGATTAGCAAGAAACAGCAGGTGTGGACAATGCAATAATCACAATACCTGGACTGTGAAAATGACTAGTCAGCTCATTGGTAATCTATTTGACCCTTTCACATATTTCCCTAGATTGCAGAAAAGACAGAGATCAAGATAGCAGAGTCGAGAGAGGGTTACAGAGCCATCGCCAAGCACTCCTCCATCCTGTTCTTCAGCATCGCCGATCTGACCAACATAGACCCAATGTACCAGTACTCTCTCAGCTGGTTTGTCAACCTCTACATTAACTCCATACATGACAGGTGAGTAATGCACATGAACTGTGTTCTGCAGTGTCCCAAAAAACAATTACATTGATTAGCCATAGCCCCACCTCTGCTGCTCACTGCTGTAGCATGGTCAGTAGCTAGCTACTGCTAGTGCTATTGCTACTGACCATGATACAGATGTTAGTGCAAAATCTACAGCTCCTCTACCACAACCATCAGCAACAAGCGGACATGGAGAATGACATGAACTACATGTTGCTAAATCTACCGTGGGGCATAAACAGAAGGGCAACCATGGCAACCATGCTAGGGGGTCTTCTTCGCTGCTTTTGGTGTATTTTGTGGCAGAAGTACAGCGCCACTTACAGGCCCGGCATATGTACTACAGCGTCTCCAGCGGGTCAAGCGGTCTCGTGCGGAAGTACAGCGCCACTTACAGGCCCGACATATGTACTACAGCGTTTCCAGTGGTCTTGTGTGAACGGACACGTTAAATGAGCCGAATGCGTGTGAAGTTCTGTGAACGGAAGACTTTTTTGATTTTGCGTTTGCGCTCCCATGTAAATGGGGTCTAAGACTTAAATACATGCATCTCCACTGTTATACATCAACACAAACCTGAATATCATATAAGAATTACACGTTTAACAATGAGGAGGTTTATTGCAGCAACTCCCTGTGAGTCTATTTCAATGGCAGGCTCAATTATTGTCTCAGTCAGAATTGTTGTCAATTTGAATTGGAAGAGATTATTGACAATGCTAGTGGTACCCACGCCCACAAACTGGCAACTTTCCTTCCAAATCATCCCTAATGTTTGGTCAATTCAGTTAACCCCACAGAAACCTTATGATTAAGGACTAATTGAAAGCAAACAGATTTTTTCAGATTAGGTTTATACTGTACAACTTTTAGGAGTGAGTCTGTTTTCATCTGAAGCTTCCCTCGTTTTGTTTTTTGTTCATCAGTAACAAGTCCAAGATCCTGGAGAGGAGGCTTCGGTACCTGATCGATCACTTCACCTACAACCTGTACTGTAACGTCTGTCGCTCTCTGTTTGAGAAAGACAAACTCCTCTTCTCCTTCCTGCTCTGCAACAATCTACTCCTGTAAGTGTAAAAGCTACTAGAGAAGTATTGATTGGATTAATTAGATCATTGTAATTTGATTTCTCAGATACAGATATACTATGTGAATATTTGCTATCCTTTTCTATTTCCCCTCAGAGCGAAAAAGGAGATTTTATACTCTGACTTCATGTTCTTTCTGACTGGAGGAGTGGGCCTGCAGAACACCATCGCTAACCCCGACCCCAGCTGGCTGCAGGACAAGAGCTGGGATGAGATCTGCAGAGCCAGTGACCTGTCTGGCTTACAAGGAATAAAGTAAAAAGCATCACTCAGTAGGGCTGCTCGATTATGGCAAAAATCATAATCTCGATTATTTGGGTCAATAATGAATATCACGATTATTAAAAACGATTATCCATTTACTTTGAAAACATCAATTTATTGGAGAAAAAACTTTTGAACAGTATGTTTTTAACAGTTGATTACCCTGAACTTTAAGTATAACTAAACTGAAAAACCAATAAAAAAAAAAAATTAATAAGGAAAAAATAATAATAAGAAAAAAATAATCGTTATATTTCGATTACATTGTTTTCGTATTCGTTGCAAGCCATAATCGTAATTGTGATTAAAATACGATTAATTGAGCAGCCCTATCACTCATTCAACCAAAAATGCTTTTTCCGGTTTTTGTCTAGTGCTAAACTGTCTTGCTTTTACACACACAAAATCCTAATGGAGTGAATGTATTATTCATTCCACAGAGAGGCTTTCATCAAAAACCCAGAAGACTTTAAATCTATTTATGACAGCAAAGAGCCCAGCAACACTCCTCTGCCCGCTCAGTGGTGTGAGAAACTAAATGACCTGCATATGATGATCATTGTTCGCTCTCTCAGACCTGATAAGATCGTTCCAGCTGTCATTAAATATGTGACTGGCAAACTTGGAAAGAAATTCGTCCAGCCCCCTCCATTTGACCTGTGTAAGAGCTACCTGGACTCCAACTCCACCGTCCCACTCGTATTTGTGCTGTCTCCAGGAGCTGATCCCATGGCTAGTAAGTAACAAGATTGACTATCAAGGTTCTTTATAATGCTTCAGAAATAACAACATCCCTTCACAGGCTTGCTGAAGTTCGCCACTGACAAGAACATGGATGGAGCCAAGTTCCAGTCCATCTCTCTGGGGCAGGGGCAGGGACCCATCGCTGCCAAAATGATAACCACAGCCATGCAGGACGGGACGTGGGTGTGTCTGCAGAACTGTCACCTGGCCGTCTCCTGGATGTCCAGCCTCGAGAAAATCTGCGAGGACTTCAGTCCAGCAACATGCCACCCAGAATTCCGCCTTTGGCTCACAAGCTACCCTTCAGCCAAGGTAAAATGCATCTCATTTGGCTTTTGTGTACACACTTAAAACCTTAAATAGAAAGACAGAGATTAATTTGCATCATAGTCCTAAAGAAACAACATTCTTTCTGATATCAGTTTCCAGTAACCATCCTTCAGAACGGGGTGAAAATGACAAATGAGCCTCCTACTGGACTCCGGCTCAACCTGCTGCAGTCTTACGTGTCAGATCCTCTGTCTGACTCAAACTTCTTCAATAACTGCCCCAACAAGGAGATGGTGAGTGTTATATATATGATTATTTTGCATTTGTTTATTGAAAAAGGGTTGTCTTATACTTTGAAGGACATCTCGTACTCTTCCTTCACCAGATCTGGGAGAAGCTGTTGTATGGACTGTGCTTCTTCCATGCTCTTGTTCAGGAGAGGAAGAAGTTTGGTCCACTGGGCTGGAACATTCCCTATGGCTTCAACGAGTCTGACCTGCGTATGAGCATCAGACAGCTACAGGTATTCATTCAGAGTTTCAGTGGTCACGTTTCTACATCACAACATTCTTAAAGTGCATTTGATGTTATCTCTCCATTTAGCTGTTTGTGAATGAATACGACGAGGTGCCCTTTGAGGCCATAACCTACCTGACCGGGGAGTGTAACTATGGCGGCCGCGTGACAGACGACTGGGACAGGAGGCTCCTGATGACCATCTTGGCTGACTTCTACAACAATGACATCATTGAGAAACCTCGCTACCCCTTCTCACCTAGTGGCGAATACTTTGCCCCACCTAAGTCTGTCTATGATGACTACCTTGAGTTTATAAAGGTACAGGGCTCGAGATAACACACACAAACAAGATAAATATGAATTTAATTTGTTTGACTTTTTACTAAGTATGAATATCTTTTGTGTGTTCTATAGGAGCTTCCTCTCAGCCAGCATCCAGAGGTGTTTGGGATGCATGAAAATGTAGACATTTCTAAAGATCTCCAGCAGACAAAGCTGCTGTTTGATTCGCTGATACTCACCCAGGGTGGAGGAGCTAAGGGAGGGGCTAGCAGTGGGAGTGACAACACGCTGTACGACATAGCGAATGACATCCTTACTAAGGTATAAACCACTCAATCTCTTTTTAAATTAGACTTTTCTGGATGTATGGTTCATATTTTGGAAAGAAATGCATAGGTGTAGCGTTTCACTAATGTGCCACTATCTGTTGGTGTTTCCTTTATCTTGAATCTACATTCACTCAGCTGTATATTCTTGACTAACAGACTTGCTTATTTCCTCCAGCTTCCAGCTAACTTTGACACAGAAGCAGCTCTCTTGAAGTTCCCAGTGCAATACGAGGAGAGTATGAACACTGTGCTCGTCCAAGAGATGGAGCGTTATAACACGTATGAACAAACATCCCACTACAGACAGTTAAAACACACACACATCATCACCTATATGACTTGACGGCTGTTTCTAATTCCTCCCTCGCTCCCTCAGGCTTTGTGGGACGATCCGTCTCAGTCTGCAGAATCTGTTGAAGGCCATCAAGGGTTTGGTAGTGATGGATGCGGAGCTGGAGGCGGTTGCTGGCAGTTTGGCAGTTGGAAAGTTCCCAGAGAAATGGGCAAAGTACTCATACCCCAGCCTCATGCCATTGGGCAGCTACATTACTGATTTTCTCTTAAGACTCAAGTTTTTGCAGGTGAGAAAACTTAATTTTGACTAACAGGAGATAGGACTTTGAGTGTTTACACCTATAGTTTCCCTTTGTGTGTCTGTAGGGTTGGTACGACAGCTACAAACCCAACGTGTTCTGGCTCTCTGGCTTCTTCTTCACCCAGGCCTTCCTAACTGGGGCTATGCAGAACTACGCCAGGAAATACCACATCCCCATTGACCTGCTAGGCTTTGATTTTCAGGTCAAAAAACACACGCTTTGTGATCTCTGTCACCACCTTAGAGATCTTCTTATTTACCTAAAAGTCTCTGGTTTTGTTTTCATGATTTGATATCACAGGTTCTCACTATTGATGAGTCAGACACATCGCCTGAGGATGGCGTTTACGTTAATGGAATGTTTCTGGATGGAGCTCGATGGGATAAAGAAAGGTTAATATTCATACATGTTTTTTTTATTTTAAATATTTAACTATCATTGTTTTAAAGACGTGCAGGGAAACTTGATAAACCTATATTGTTTGTCTCCCTAACACCAGTGGAGTTCTAGCTGAGCAGCAGCCCAAAGTCCTGTTTGACGTGGTGCCAATCATCTGGGTCAAACCCAGTAAGTACATTTCCATATTTTGCACATTGCATGTCAATTGAAATGCCTGTCATCCTTCTCTTCAGGTGTCTATTTCCAACTCATAATTGTAAAAGTGTAACTTTTTATTTTGCTGTTCATCCTGACTTTGCTTTTCCTTTTTGCTTCCTTTGCCCCCATGCAGCTAAAAATAAGAGCTTTGATCAGACTCAGTTGTATGTCTGCCCTCTCTACAAGACCAGTGAGAGGAAGGGCACCCTCTCCACCACAGGCCACTCCACCAACTTTGTCATTTCCATGGTGTTGCCAACAAAGAATCGCCCTCAACACTGGATCAAGCGTGGTGTGGCTATGCTCTGCCAACTTGATGACTGAATCAGACAACAAACTATTTAAGACTCTTCACAGTGACACTTTTAACATTTTGATGCCTTTTTTTGATTCTCTGTCCCTTTACAATGCAACATTAAACATACCATCTGTTTGTGACCTAGAGAGTATTTGTTTGAAAGTTATGGATAAAGCATTTTTGTGGAAGCTATGGGAGGTATGAGGGACTTGTGCTTGATACACTTTATAGTTCAAACACTATTAGTTGTTGCTACAAAATAAAGATTGTGACAGTTCTCTGACACGATTTCACAAAAAAAAGAGAAAGAAACTGAAAACACTTAAATTCACCTGGATGTGCATTAGACGCATTGTGACATTTCAATAAACAAGGTATACAAGAGTGCACTGCATTGGTTTTATTATATTAAACAAACATTAGAAACATGCAGCCATTAAATTCACATCTTCAACATTTTTACAAGTTTGTTCCACATGTTGGCCAACAGTGCATAGTCTGCCTTTTGTACAGCAACTCTATTCTGATCCTGACTCAAGCACTCCACTTGTGCCGTTGAGTTTTACACCGGTTCGAAACATCCTTTTGCTGTCATCGAGCTGGTTAAATGTACAACATTGCTTGTGGAACACATCTGCATTCATGTACTGTCACACTAATGTGACCACAACCCAAATTAAAAGAACGCTTCCTAAAATTAAAACCAGATGGCCTATAATAAGAACCAGGAAAACTGGTTACTAATGATGATTTTATAAGCTGCTGCTGCTGCTGCTATAAAAACTTGCAAATATTCTTTACCTTTCTTGCCAACTAAGGCATTTGTTCCTTTTCTAAAGTGTCCGCCTGCTTCTGTTTGTCACCTGCTTGTCTCTTGGTTCCTCATTGGGAGCTGATGAAGCCATATCTAGGAGGAGCTTATATTATTTAATAGTTATCCATTTATTGTATTGTTCTTTTTTGTTTATTGTAAATCTTCCTTTTAATTCTTACTTAAGTTTATCAATAAGTTGTACTATGCCTCTGTTTTGTAAAGGCAGCCTTTGGGCACCGGGGGATGGGAGACCTGCTCATTATAAATCTGGGAAACAGGTGGTATTGGGCGGCGCCGGTAGGCCTATGGTTTTTTACCATCGGGTAAGAACGAAGAAAAATGCTTTATGTGTATAATAAATTGCACTAAAACGACTTTTACTCGGAGCTTGATTTGTACCCATGCGTAAGATTCGCTGACGGGTGCCTCAGCGGCACTTTGCTTTGAGTTATTTCTTTCTTATATTTGTATGATTTTTGGCCGCTTTATAGTGGAAAAACCAGCCACATGAATGGATACTATTTTTTGGAAACCCTTTTTCTGTGGATGGCCCGCTGCAAAGAAGGATAAAATGATGTCCATATTGAAACTTCCGTGAGTCGCTTGGAAAGACAAAATAGAGGAAGACAGAAGCCGGCCTCGTTTTGGAAATGTTTGTCCGCGAGGCAGTGCGCGTGGGACTCGTGAGTAAACAAGAAGAATAAATGAATGAGTCATGCTTGTTGTGATTTCATTAATGGATGTATACAGTACGCATATGAGCCAAACGTGTCAAATGTTATGGATGGAATAATTAATAAGGACGTCTGTGCAAGCCAGTTTTACGTTAAGGATTAACGCAGACGCAATCTGATCAAAGGAATTTAATACAATTTAAAAGCAACTCTCAAGTAAAAATGACTGAACCTAAAACTGTCATGGCGGCAGAGGATCTTTTAAAATCCCTCACGGCCACACGCAGAGGGGAGCTCTGAGTGTGCACAAGACAACTAAATGAAACTAAAGCCCTACTCACTGACGGTGGAAATGTTGATGATTGTATGGATATGTTTAAAACTGCTATGGATGAATTCAATAAAGTGCATCATTCTCTCCAGCAACTCTTATCTGAAGAGGAAAAGGACATTGATGTAACAGACTGGTATGAACCCAGAATTATGAACTTTAATTACTTTGCAAAGGAAGTTAAAGCATGGAGAAGAGAACGTATTGCACAACTACAAGTTGATCCATTTGACAGTATCTCCAATGCCTCCAAAAAGGACTACAACATCAAGGGCCTCATCTGCTGCTAAGTTAGCATCAGCAGAAAGGGCAGCTCTGGAGGCTAAGTCTGCTGCTTTAAAGGACGTGCATGCACTGCGACTGGAGGAAACAATTCTCAAATCAAAAATGGAAAAGGTGGAGATGGAATCACAGATTGCTGCAGCAGATGCCAAAATGAGGGTAGGCTACTTCTCAGCCCAAATGAGGGTGATCATCTTGGGGATGCTATGAATGCTTATGAAGAAGGTAAACTGGACAATGAGCAAACGTATTCAGACGTGTCTTGGAATGTATTGAAGTAGCTGCTGTACCTAAAACTCCACTACATAGAACAATTGTGGATTTCCATAAAATATCTTGGCAAGCAAAAGGTGCATCAAGCCCACAACTGGAAAATCCTGCAATCTACACTTTCACTCAGGAAAACCTCAACACACTGGCACAGAGACAAAAGGACATGGCTGATCTCATGATAATGCAACAAAATCTATCCTTGCTACTTAAGAGAGAGGTGCCTGTGTTTAATGGTGACCCACTCTCTTATCAACCTTTCATGCATGCATTCAGATACCTAATTGAAGAAAAAACTATAGTAGCCTAACTACCAGGACAGGCTCTACTTTCTTGAACAGTTTACATCAGGTCAAGCCAGAGATCTGGCCCGTAGCTGTCTTCACATGGATGCACAAAGAGGATATTCAGAGGCCATGCAACTTTTAAATAGACATTATGAAAATGCTTATCTGGATAAGGCACTCAACTGGACAGCTATCAAGCCAGATGATGGAAAATCTCTTCATGCCTACTCACTACCTCATACTACTACTACTACTACTACTACTACTACTACTACTACTACTACTACTACTCATTACCTAAGAGAATGCCTTAATGCCATGCAGGACTTGGAGTACATGGATGAGCTTGACGTCACATCAACTTTAAGACTAACTGTATCCAAGCTACCATATAAGCTCAGGGAAAGATGGCGCACAACAGCGTATGAATTTCAAAAGAAAAATATCAGAGCTAGATTCAAACTCAAACATCTGGTCGAATTCACCGAAAAGCATTCTGACATTATTGCACCCAGTGTTTGGAGAAATTAAAGACTCAAATCCCAATAAAAGACACATTTTTACTGTTTTGGTTGCCTTAAGAAGGGTCACATGAGCAAAGACTCTAAATTCCAGCTAAACTGTTTAACATGCCAAAGGAAACATCCAACACTGCTGCATATTGATGATTTAAATTCAAAGCCAGTCACCCTGCAAAACAGTAGAACAGAACCAAAGCGAGCGTCCATCAACAGTGCGAAAGTATCAGCTGATCAGTCAACAGGGGCTGGTGAGGATTGTGCCCTTGCTATTGTTCCGGTGCAAGTTAAAGCAGCAAAAGGAAGCAAGTATATTCAAACCTACGCCTTTCTTGACCCTGGGAGCACGGCCACATGCTGTACTGAAAACCTAATGA
>NW_011334171.1:213396-292422 GCF_000735185.1 Notothenia coriiceps
CTGACCGAACTTAAGCCAGTCTCCTTGTTCTTCAAATGAACAGCATTTCCCTCACAGAACGCGTCACCTCACCGCCAGGTCTGCCGAATGAAGGCAAGCAGCAACGTCATGGGACATTGGTCACACCCAAACGACAGCCAACAGCACGCGTGAACTCATATCCATGGCAGACAGCATCCTCCAGCATGACCTTCGTCTTTAAGGCCGTAGAGAGCTGAGGCGAAGTGAGTGGTGGTGACCGAGAGAGTAATTTTACATTCGCTTATTCTGCTATGAGATCTTCGCTAATTGGGTTATATGCATTCATAGTGGGCCTTCAATCTATTTGATTCAGTCTGAAACCAGCTACAAGATCAAATGACAATCCGGTATCTTTGTTTCACTATATGCGCCGCGCTGGATGCCTACGAGTCATCACCAGACATCGCGGAGGCACTGACGACTAAGTGTCATGGCCTGCAAATAGAGGGCAGACCGGATCATCATCATAAGTGCAGCGCACATGTGGAAGCATGAAGTTAGGATCGTAGTCAAGCTTTGACAGTATCTCCACACAAGAGCATGCCCCAGCGGGCTGCAGAGTGGAGAGACTCATCCGCCTTCCTTTTAACAGCCTCCAGTTTAGTGATCGGATGAGGCGCTCCGGCCTGTGGGGAGATCAATGTCAGAACATGACCGGTTCAACCTCTATTTTAAAAGAGGAAAGTAGGATGTAACATATTCCTCACCAGTATGTGTCCATTGGTAGGCCACACGATGAATTGCAGATTGCCACTGGAAAGACGTTGGGTGGAATCTGCCTCCCAGGTCCCACAGCAAGGAGATAATGTCAGGGTTTCCTGAGCGCGCATCAAACAAGACTAGGGCCGACCCTGATTCGCAACACACATTGCTCCTACAAAAATAGATAGAGATGCCGTTAGAATTAACATTTAACAGCCATTTTTTCAACTGGAAAATATAGTATTAATAAGAGGGTCAAACCACAGTAATGATTAGTAACTTTGGCCAGAGTCTCACCAAAACACTCGGTGAGGTTACTCCCCTTATTATTACGAAACAAAGCGCTTTTACTCTGAGCTACAGCGTGAAATATAAGCCCAAATGGAATTAAATCAATTAACTATACCTTTTGTAACAGGGCTTCCCCACATCAGATGCCCATTTGCGCAGCCAGAGCCAGAGGAGTTTTCTTTTTGATGTCACGGCATTTGGGTCGGCAAATGAATTCAAAGGACAAATGGAAAACGTTCCCAGACCTAAAAAAGCTGACTCGTGCAGAGCGGTCCTGTTTAGAGGTCTGTGATCCACGTTGGCTCTGTAGCGAAGCAAGATGTGGCCAACGTCGTACTGGTATTCGAATTGCTAAGAGGCAAAGAAGGTAGATATACAAATGGCTAATATGTTGGGTGGGCAAAAGAGATAAAACTTGCATTCAGAGCAGAGACCTGCCACTAACGAGTCTTGCCATCCATTCCTGGAGATCTGGCTACTCGGCGTCTGGAACAGGAAGTCGTGTTCTGACCCATGAACCACAGCCAGAAACAGGGCCGCGCACCCTTCGAGTACGACACTGGCTGCACCTGGAGGGAGCTGGAACAAAACAACTATAAAACTTGCCTGATAAAAAATCCAAGAGTATTACTTAGTAAACATCAGTACCTGAGAAGATAACTCTAGTATCTTTTATCCTGTCCGAGCCTCTATGCAGCGGGATCCATCCTCAGTTCATCAACATCTTGACAAGAGCCCTGGTTGCACTGCCAGTCTGTTCAAGGGGCATCCTTCATCACCTAAACATGAGACATTTCTCAGAACTAGGCAACTATCTATGAAAATGATTGACAGGTTTAAGAAACTCAGCTCACCCTCCTTGAGGCCTTTGAAATCCATCGGGCTTACTGGGTTCCAGATCGCGTGAGAGAAATGTAAATGATGAAGAGATACTGTATAGCAGAAAAGGGTTACTTAGGTGGCGGAGAATCAACCTTTGGATTCATCCTTTGAGTTTCTATAATCAATCAGGCTGTTCAATACTAATAGTGCGCGCCCATCCGCATCCAAGCGCTCCTCCGATTGATAAAGCATCTGTCTCTTTTCATCTGTAGGTAGAAAGGGTCAACCGCACAGGAACTGCGCTGGGAGACAGCCATAAGGGAGCACACAACTTGAGAGAGAGGCGAGCCGAAACTCGAACACCACCCTGCAGCCCTGAAACGGACAGGAAAAGGTTCACAAACCAGTGCAGTAAAACAGGATGTGCTGACATACCATTCCTGGTCGTTGAGTACATTTAAAAAGGGCTGACCAGAAGCCAAAACAAGAGATTGGATTATAAGCCCATTTCACAGTCCTTTTTGCCTAGATGTTCATAGCAAGCAACTAAATAACGGCCATGTAATCAGATAATACAAAAACCTCTCATGGTGATGAAGTTACATGAATGGAGATTCAATACTGCATGAAGATCGCACTGAGCATTACTAAATTAACTTAAATTACAAAGGAGATGTAACGAAGAAAGCACTTCAACAAAACATATTTTACAAAATCCCAAAGCTATCAAGTACTGACACATCAACAACATAACATTGGAAGATGATAGCCCATTAAACAGTTGACTACACAGCAACGCATCACCCTCATTTTCACCATGGATGCATTATATTTTATTTAACTGGTGGTTTACCTTCAGTCAGATGGCTGTGTGCGCTTTCGAGGCTTTCAAAACAGATTGCCCAGGCTCCTCACAGCACAAGCACACACAGTCGCAGCTATAATACATGTCCCAGTATTAAATAGTCAGAGCGACGGGGTCTCACAGCCCAGCCTCGAGCTTTGACCCAACTGCGCCCTGGCAACACGCCACCCATGCAGCCATGCATGTGCCTCATAACATTATGACATAATAAAATAAATAAAGAGTAGGCATTATTTACATGCGTGACTAGTGTAAGTATATGTTTTCACTGTTTATTTTGTGATAATTGTAGCTAGGTTATGTCGTTGCTGTACTGTTGTGTGCGAACTCATCGAACGCCTGTATAACAACGGAGGAGGGCAGCAGAGAGACAATAAGTATGCCAATACAACCCTAAAGCGCACAAAATCATAAATATAAGAAAGAAATACAACCAAAGTGCCGCTGAGCACCCGTACACGACCTACGCAGGGTCCAAAATCAAGTCTGAGCAAAAGCGTTGAGGCAATTTATTTATACACATAACAAGCATTTTCTTGTGTTCTACCGATGGTAAAAAAACCATGAGGCCTAGCCGGGTGCAGCCGCCACGTACCACCTGTTTCCCAGATTTATAATAGCAGGTCCCCATCCCCCGTGCCCCAAAGGCTGCCTTTACAAAACAGAGGCATATACAATTATTTGATAAACTTAAGAAGTAAAAGGAAGATTTACTAATAACAAAAAAGACAATAAAATAAATGGAAAACATTAAAAATAAAGGCTCCTGATATGGACTAATCTTCCGGCCCTAAGTGATGCAAAAGCAAATAAAGAAAAAACATTCTTATGGAGCCAGGTAACACCTTTAAAATGTTAAACTACGCAAAATAGAAACACATTTCTGTTTATCATACTAAATCTACTATATGCATATATAGCATCACAAGTCAGTTTCAAGTGAGGCCCCGCACTTGGACAGGAAACGCGCTATGGCGTTGATGAAGGAGTTAGAATCTAAGGTAACTCGCCACCTCCAATGAATAGGCTCGACGCACAAGGCAGGTAAATAATGTACCCCCCACCGCCACATGCCTTGACCGTTTAACCACGATGGGGTCCAAAATAGGTCAATTCCCACATGAGAGAAAGGGAAGACTGGGCCACACGATCTCAGGAGGTCAGCCATTTTTGTTCTCGCTTTGAAAGGAAGTCAGGGCCATTCAACCAGCTGTTGACCCAAGGAGGTCAATATCAACCATGTGATCAAAGTCCGCTGATGTGTCCTTTGGAGAACTTACAATCCTCCATTTGGCTTTCCTTGGGACAAGTGTGAATTACTGCTACCTAGTTACAACATAGGAGGAATGATTTTGTTTGGTGTGGATGTATTTTTAACTGATGTACTATCGTCCAGGAAGTTGATTCGTACTTTGATGTTTAGCCCTCTGTAACATCCTGTCACTTTTATCAGCAAGGTAGCAGCTGCGAGCTCCAGTTTGTCCGGATAGTTAAAAATCACTCTAAGTTCTAACCTGTCCCTATCTTGACTCTGAGTGAAACGTCACGGGGGGGTTAAGGGATAGGGATAGGAGAATCAAAAGGACGTAGGAGAAGAGACTGCGGACTTTAGAGAATCCGAATGAACTTCACTATCCGACTGGTATGATGTGCCAGCGGACGTCATTGTGTGGGCGTCTGGCTGGAGGAAACTATGGAAATACAGTTTTTCTATAACAAACGGACTACAACATGGAGTTTAGATAAGAACGACAGACTCACCTAGAGACTCTGTAAAAAAAAGCACCATGCCTGAGGCTGTTGCTTTATGCACAACAGAGAAACATATTCTTCATGCCAAAGCTGTAAATTGAAATAAAAAAGGAAGATGAAACGTATGCTCGTCACCCTCTTCTCGCGGTCCCATTAATACAAAGATCACCCAATACGTATGATGTATGAAAATATCTTTAATACCAAATGTATTATTATAACGTTAGTCTTAACTCTATCACAGGCGTATATCACGCTTCAAACATCTTTAAAAGTTGAACGAAACCCCACACCGCTCAGTGAAATGGACTTATGACAATTGTCCCATCCACACCTATCAATGCAGAGTCCCTATAAGTTTGCTGGCCTTGAGATGAATGGTGAAGGGAAAGAGGGGGCGTAAATAGAACCGACAATAGAAATAACCTGTTCTGCTGCTAGGAACATGTTTGATGCAACAGCGAAGGTAAAATATCCTCACCGATAATCCACTGGAGCCTAGAACTATCTTCTAGAGGGTTTTCTTGTCCCAGATCTAGCTTTGCTCAACTGGCTTAGCTCTGTGGCACTCAGGGAGTTCTAAGCACGTCACTTGGCGTTACTCACGTCCCATTGGTAAGAGAAACCTCCTTCGGCCATGCCCTTCAATTAGATCCTTGGAAGTCGATAGCTTGAGTGTAGAAGCCACCAGATTGATCATCCACATAAAAGGCGCGCGAATGGTTTCCAGAACTATCCATGCTGTATTACTGGATATTGTCCTCTGACACTTGGGTGCAAGGCAAAACTGCATGCCTCGGGAGATACTGCACCAAAGAGATGCCACATACCCCGCCATCCAAGGACGTCTAGTGTTCGTTAGTCTCCTGAGGCCACCACAAAAACCTGAGAAGTCCAAGAAAGTGGTCTCCTGTCTTGGTACCCGAGAGTACATGTCCAGCCATATTGCAATGTTCCTGACCGGAAACAAGCAAGACCCTAGAAGGGGATTTAAGTCAGTCCGGACCTATGGAGGAGTTCAGCATAAGGGACTTTTCCTTTAAATGAAAGATGAACAGTCAAATACAACCCTGGAGTTTCTTCTTTCATTTTATGGTACAACCCAGAGCCGGATGTACCAGAGCCTGCCGCTGGATCTTGAAGTGACTTGTGAAACTTCTTCGCATAGCCTTTTCCAGTACCTTTTCCATGAAGGCTTTATAGTTCTTCAGCGTAAACTGAATCCTCTTAAATTTCTCCCAGCAGGTGGTTTTGGCGATGTAGGCCATGTGGTGAATGTCAGGCAGGGCCCAAAGCCTTATCACGGAAGGGTAAAAGAAGCTGGTAAGTCCGTTTTGATTAATTGAAACTTTCAGCACGCAATAGAATGTCACTGGATAATCTGAGGGAACCAGCTAGTCCCAACAGTACAACCAGGATTTCCCTGAAAAGGAAATGAGGAAAAAAGAGATGTCATGGGAGGACAAGGAAATCATGGACCATGCCTGAAGTCAACTAAGCAAAAACGGACATTACCACTTACCTTTCCACGTCGTGATAAGGACTGCCGCCTAACAATGACAAAGGGCACACATCGGCAAACCAACCTTGCTGGGAAATTTAAGAGGGATCAGTTACCGCTGAAGAATAAAAGCCTTCATGGAAAAGGGACCGAAAAGGCACTACCTGCCGAAGAAGCACAGATCAAACTCAAAGATCAGACGAGCAGGCTCGGGTACATACCGCATCATGGGTTACCATAAAAGAAGAAAAACTCAGGTGAATTGACTGTTCATCTCATTTAAAGAAAGTCCCTTCATGCTGACTCCTACAAGGTCCGAACTTGACTAATCCCCTTCTAGCGGCTTCGCTCTCGTTTCCGTCCGGCAAACAAATTGCAATAAGGCTGAACAATGTACACTCGGAGTACACAGCTACAGAACACGCGCCCGTGACTATCTCCAGGTTTTGGGTGGCCCAACGGACGACAACAGCAAACCAATAGCAACGGCATCGGATGAATTGCAGCACCTTTGGGCCAGTCACCATCACCGAACAGCATAAGCCACGCTTGCCTTGGACAAGTGTCAAGAAGACAAACAGTAAATACAGCATGGAAGTCCGCGACTTCAGCGCAGCTTTTGGTGATGATCCAACATCGCTGCTTCACCAACTCAAGCTCATCGAACTTACCAAGACGAATGAAGGCCAGTGCGAAGGCGATTTACTTTCTACCAAATGGGTGGTAACAGCCAAGACGTGCTAGAACCATCCTGAGGCACAGAGCTAAGCCAGTGCAGCAACTAGATCTGGAAAGAAAAACACCTCTAGAAACCTAGCTAGCACAGGGAATATCGTTGAGACTACTTTATACCTTCGCTGTTCCATCAACAGTTCCTACAAGAAGAACAGTTAGTTCGTTATCGGTTCGATTACACCCCCTCGGTTTCCCTCAACCATTCTCCTCAAGGCCAACGCAAATCCTTATAGGACCTGCATTGATAAGTGTGGATGGGAAATTGCAAATAAAGTCCAACATTTCACCGGAGCGTGTGGGGTTGTTCACTTTTAAAATATGGATTTGTTGAATGGTGATATACAGAGTGAAGAATGTTAGAGGACTAACGTTTATAAAAAACATTTGTATTTTAAGATATTTCATAACAACATACGTATTGGATCATTGTATTAAGTGGACCGGAGGAAGAGGTGACGAGCATAACTTTCACTTCCTTTTTTATTCAATACAACTTTGGTCCATGAAGAATATGTTCTCTGTTTGTGCATAAAAGCAACCAGCATCAGAGCATGGTGGAGAGTATCTAGAGAGTCTGTCCGTCCTTATTAAACTCCATGTTGTCAGTCCGTGTATAGAAACTGAGTCCATAGTTTCCTCACAGCAGCAAGACGCACACATGACCCGCTGGCAACATCATAAACACGCGGAATAGTGAAGTCATTCGGATTCAAAGTACCGCAGTCTCCGTCTCCTACGCCCTTTTGAATTCTCCTATCCACTATCCCTTAACCCCGTGACGTTTCACTCAGAGGTCAAGGAATAGGAGACAGGGTTAGAACTTAGGAGCTGATTTTTAAACTATCCGACCGCAACCTGGAGCTCGCAGCTGCTACACTTGCTGTAAAAGTTGACAGGATGTTACAGAAGGAACTAAACATCAAACTACAGAAATCTACCTTCTGGACAGATAGTACATCAGTACTAAAATACATCCACAACCAAACAAAAATATTCCATACCTATGTTGCTAATAGGATAGCAGTGATTCACAACTTGTCCCAAGAAAGCCAATGGAGGCATGTAAGTTCCAAGGACAATCAAGCAGACTTTGCATCACATGGATTGAATATTGAACCATTCTTGGAGTCCACAAGATGGTTGAATGGCCCTGACTTCCTTTCAAAGGAGAACAAAAAATGGCTGACCTACCTGAAGATCGTGTGGCTCCAGATCTTCCACCTTTCTCTCATGTGGGAATTGACTATTTTGGACCCATCGTGGTTAAAAAACGTCAAGGCCATGTGAAGCGGTGGGGGGGGTAATATTTACCTGCCTTGTGAGTCGAGCTATTCATCTGGAGGTGGCGAGTACCTTAGATACTAACTCCTGCATCAACGCCATAAGGCGGTTTTCATGTCTAAGTGGGGGCTAATTGAAATGACTTGTTGAATGTATATATGCATTTTAGTAGATTTAGTATGATAAACAGAAATGTGATTTCATATTTTGCGTAGTTTAACATATTTAAAGGTGTTACCTGGCTCCATAGAATGTTTTCTTATTTATTTGCTTTTGCATCACAATTAGGGGCCGGAATGATTAAGCCATATCTAGGAGCTTATATTATTTAAATAGTAATTTATTTTATTGTTCTTTTTTGGTTATAGTAAATCTTCCTTTTAATTCTTAAGTTTATCAAATAAGTTGTACTATGCCTCTGTTTTGTAAAGTCAGCCTTTGGGCACCGGGGGGGGGATGGGAGACCTGCTCATTATAAATCTGGGAAACAGGTGGTAGTGGGCGGCGCACCCGGTAGGCCTATGGTTTTTTACCATCGGGTAAGAACAAAGAAAAATGCTTGTATATGTGTATAAATAAATTGCACTAAAACGACTTTTGCTCAGACCTTGATTTTGACCCATGCGTAAGAGTCGCTGATGGGTGCCTCAGCGGCACTTTGAGTTGTATTTCTTTCTTATATTTTTATGATTTTGTCCGCTTTAGGAGCTGATATGGCCATACTTCATGTCTCTCTGCTGCACTCTCGTTGTTATACAGGCGTTCATGAGTTCCAGCACAAAACAGTACAGCAACGACATAACCTTTAGCTATCAATTATCACAAAATAAACAGTGAAAACATATACTTACACTAAGTCACGCATATGTAAATAATAGCCTACTCTTTATTTTTTTATTATGTCAATAATGTTATGAGCGCACATGCATGAGCTGCATGGTGGCAGTTGTTGCAGGGCTCAGTGGGTCAAAGCTAGAGGCTGGCTGTGAAGACCCCGTGATCTGATATTTATAGTGGGACATGTATAAATAGCTGCAGCATGTGTGTGTGTGCTGAGGAGCCTGCTGGCAATACTGTTTTGAAAGCCATCGAAAGCGCACAGCCATCTGACTGAAGGTAAACACCAGATAATAAATAAATAATGCATATGGTGAAAAATGAGGGTGATGAGTGTGCTGTGTAGGCAACCTGTTTAAATGTGGCTATCAATCTTCCATGTTATGTTGTTGAATGTGTCAGGTAACTTGATAGCATTTGGGATTTTGTAAAAATATGTTTTGTTGTTGAAGTGTTTCTTGATACATCTCCTTTGATAATTTAAGATTAATATTAAGTACATGCTCACTGCGATCATTCATGCAGTATGAATCTCCATTCATGTAATTCAATCACCATGAGAGGTGTATTCTGTAAATTATCTGATCTCACATGGCCTGTTAAGTTAGTGCTGCTATGCAAAAATCTAGGACAAAAAAGGACTACATGGAGTCATTATAATCCAAATCTTTGTTTTGGTATCTGTCAGCCCATTTTTAAATCTACTTCAACGACAGGAATGAGTATGTCAGCAACTCCTGTGATTAACTGCACTGAGCTTTTGTGAACTTTTCCCTGTCAGTATTCAGGGCTGCAGGTGGTGTTCGAGTTTTCGGGTGCCATATTTAAAGGTATTGTCTCCCTTATGGCTGTCTCCCCAGGGCAGTTCCTTGTGCGTTGACCCTTTCTGGACCTACAAATGAACAAAGAGACAGAAGATGACTTTTATCAATCGGAGGACGACTTGGATGAGGATGAGGCGACGCAATATATAATTGAACAAAGCCTGATTGAATATAGAAAACTCAAAGGATTGAATCCAAGGTTGATCTCCGACCACCTAAATAACCCTATTTCTCTATACAGTATCTCTTCATCATTTACATTTCTCTCAACAGCGATCTGAAACCCAGTAAAGACCCTGATGAGATTTTCAAAGCAATCAAGGAGGGTGAGCTGATGTAATTCTTAAACCTGTCAACTCATTTTCATTAGATATTGCCATAGTTCTGAGAAAATGTACTCATGTTTAGGTGATGAAGATGCCCTTAACAGACTGGCAGTGCAACCAGAGGCTCTGTCAAGAGTTGATGAACGAGGATGGATCCCGCTGCATGAGGCTTCGGCACAAGAGAATAAAAAGATACTAGAGATTATCTTCTCAGGTAGTGATGTTACTAAAAGTAATACTCTTTTGGATTTTTTATTCAGGCAAGTTTATTAGTTGTTTTATGTTCCAGCATCACCTCCAGGTGCAGCACAGTGTCGTACTCTGAAGGGTGAGACGCCACTGTTTCTGGCTGTGGTTCATGGAGTCAGAGACAACGCTACATTCCTGTTACAGAACGCCAGTAGCCCAGATCTCCAGAATGATGAGCAAGACTCTCCTTTAGTGGCAGGTATCTGACATCTGAATGCAAAGTTTATCTCATTTTGCACCCACCCACAGATATTAGCCCATTTGTATATCTACCTTCTTTGCCTCTTAGCAATTCTGAATGACCAGTACGACTTGGCCACACTGTTGCTTCGCTACAGAGCCAACGTGGACCAAACAGGACCTCTAAACAGGACCGCTCTGCACGAGTCAGCCTTTTTAGGTCTGGAGAACTTTGTCCATTTGCTCCTTGAATCATGTGCCGACCCAAATGCCCGTGACATCAAAAAGAAAACTCCTCTGGCTCTGGCTGCGCAAAATGGACATCTGAATGTGGTGGAAGCCCTGTTACAAAAAGGTATAGTTAAAGTGATTTAACTTCCACTTTGGGCTTAATATTTCACCTGATAAGCTCAGAGTAAAGCGCTTTTGTTTTCGTAAACTAGAGGAGAGTAACTCACACAAGAGTGATTTTGGTGAGACAATCCTGGCCAAAGTTACTACATTATTACTGTGCGTTTGACCCTCTTAGATTAATGACATATATTTTCCAGGTCTGAAAAATGACTGTTAAATGTAAATTCTAACAGCATCTCTATCTATTTTGTAGGAGCCAATGTGTGTTGCGAATCAGAGTCAGGCCCTGTCTTGTTTGATGCAGCGGCATCAGGAAACCCTGACATTATCTCCTTGCTGCTGGACCATGGAGCAGATCCCAACCAACCTCTTTCCAGTGGCCATCTGCCAATTCATCGTGTGGCCTACCATGGACACATACTGTGAGGAATATGTTACATCTAACTTTCCTACTTTTAAAATAGAGGTTGAACCCCTGTCATGTTCTGACATTAGGATTATTCACCAACAGGGCACTGGAGCGCCTCATCCCAGTCACTAAACTGGAGGCTGTAAAGGAAGGCGGGATGAGTCCTCTCCACTCTGCAGCCGCTGGGGGACATGCTCATTGTGTGGAGATACTGCTCAAAGCTGACTACGATCCTAACTTCATGCTTCACACAAGTGTGCGCTGCAATTATGATGATGAGCGCAGGTCTGCCCTCTATTTTGCAGTGTCCAACAATGATCTTCAGTGCACCCGCCTGCTGTTGGAGGCTGGGGCAATGGTGAACCAGGATCCTATCAATTGTTTGCAGCTGGCTCTCAGACAGGGCCAATATGAAATGATCAACCAATTGCTGAAGTTCGGGGCGAATGTAAATTACTACTCTCGTGTCAACACCACTCACTTCCCCTCAGCTCTGCAGTACGCCTTGAAAGACGAGGTCATGCTGAGGATGATTCTGAACCATGGATATGATGTCAAGCGTTGCTTTGAATGTCCGTATGGGGACACTTCCCATGACTATGCTCCTTGGACGACCTCAATCATCAAAGACCTGGTGGTGAGGTGAAGCTAGTCTGTGAGGGAAAATGCTGTTAACATTTGAAGAACAAGGAGAAACTGGCAGGGGAATCAGTGGAGTAGGTCAAGGTTTTGTTTTGACTGCCACGTGTGTCTTTGTGTTTGTCCTTCCAGTTCTGCGAGGTGATAACAGTGTCCTGGCTTAAGCACTTATCTGCTCAGGTGGTGCGCATCATGCTGGACTACACCGACCACGTCTCCTTCTGCACCCAACTCAAGGACACTTTGAAGGAGCAGAAACAGTGGATGGAGATCTGTCATATTCAAAGTGAGAACTGAAGGATATTAATTACATTTTTTTGCATTCATTGATTTAACTGACTTGATTTACACTCAGGTAATACACGAAGCCTGAAGCATCTGTGTCGGTTGCGGATAAGGGAGCATCTCAGTCACCTGCGCTTGAGATCCCCAGTTTTCATCAACTATCTTCCTCTTCCTCCCAGGCTGAAAGACTACATACGCTACAAAGAGTTTGATGTATACAGCAGAGGCAGCATGGTGAACCCATAGTGAAAACACATTAGCTGCCACAGATACAACTGGAATAAAGGGACAAAGACAATCAGTGTTCATTATTTAAGTTTTTCATGTACTTTAATGATTGAAATAATATTTGTACAAACCTGTAAGTGTTTTTGGCATTCTTTCTTTTTACATTACATGTTACTTGTTAGATGCTTTTATCCAAAGCGACTTACATACTCAATGCTGTGGGCAATCCCCACAGGAGCAATTTGGGGTGAAGTGTCTTGCCCAGGGACACAACGACATGCTGACTGCAGTGGGACTCGAACTTGCTATCCTCTATCGCTAGCCTTTATTACCACTCACCTGGTTAAATGGGTCCTAAAGAAACAATTTGAGAATTTATGTATCTTTGTTTCACAATCAGTCTTATAACAATAAGATCACCATTTTATAATGTGAGAACAAAAAAATCGAAAAGTGAGATGGCGTTAAAGCATTAAACCTGTATGCATAAAATCGTTAACAATGTAATATAAACATTAAAACATGTTTATGATTCTTGAGTCTGTCTCTGGCTCTTTGTCATTATCTGGTGGTATAATAAGGTATTACAAAAGTTGGATTTGTTCTGTATAGGTTTCATTTATATTATAAATGAAATGAACAAATCCCACAAACGATACCCAATATATAAAATGTATATATTGGGTATCGTTTAAAGCGAGTGTATTTGTCATCTGAAACCATCTCAATTAATTTATAAACATTAAGGGAATCATTACAATTACACAATGTGTATCCTCTATACACAACAGCTCTTATACCAAAATGGTACTTAGCAGCATAAACCATTTAGATAAACATAATTCAATTAGAATAATAATGGTGTTGGTTATTTGTATGGTTATAACGATATTCCATTGATTACATTATTTGGTAATATAAGTGATCTTTTACACATTTAGGTTTCATTATAGTAGCACGTGAAAAATGGGTGGGTCTTTATACATTTTGCCTTGTAAATAGAATGTGTCCTAAATTAGTTTACATTTGCATACATCCTTCACCGCCATGTTCACTCACTATTGCATCCATCACTCATCACCGGTCCGGCAGTACCCCGCTCAGCCGTTGGGTGGCGTTTGTAAACATCGTGACGGCAGCGTTTTGCAGTGGTGGAGAAGAACGTGTACGTCATTTTCACAATGGCGGAGGCTGGTTGAGGAGGACTGTGTGTAACTGAAGCGCCGCCGTAATCGTTTGAGCTACATTGCCCGTTATACGTGCACGGTGCCCGAAAATGGACCTGAACCCCGACGCGGTGGGGAGAAGGGACTCAGAAAGTACCGCGACGGACGAAATGCAGCTGGAGGGAGGCGAACCATTGAAGAAATCCGCCGCCACCTCGGCCACAGCCAACCAAAATGGCGATCAGCCTGGATGTGGAGACGGTGTAATGCCCGAGAAAGAAGCCCCTGAGCGGCGCAGGAGCGTGCAGGCAGATGCCCGGAGCTTTGGCAGTTCTGCCTTGCAAGGCCAGAGACCAAGCGACGAGCTGCCACGGAAGAATTTCCAAATCCCGAGGAAGATAAGAGAACGGAAAGGTGGTGCCATATCGCTGCTATTTTGAACAGAGCCTGTCCTGTCTTTCATAATTCTGATGCTGCATGTTGCTAGCCTGCTAGCTAGCTGGATGGCCTCGCTAGTTTTACTAGTTTAACTTAATGTCCACGGGTTAAGATTAAACCAACGACGTAGTATGTAAGCTATCGGACAGTCTGGACTAATGTAGCGTGAGTTGTTTTAGCAGAGCTAGCTTTGGTGGTCCAACCCAGGTACCCAAGTTACAGCAGTTGGCTACTTGTCCCTTGAAGGCTCCTGAAAGCAACACACTGCCCGTTTGAAATACCACCTTGTTTGGCCGTTACCTTTTTCATGGGACTATAGTCTGATTGAGTTTCGCTGCTGGTGTCAAGAGTTTGTTGCAGCCATCACCTGACAACATGTTGGTGTCATATTGACCTCGGTGAAGGGCATGAATAATCCACCCAACTTCTAAAAAAGGTGTTCACAATACCAATAAGTAGGGCTGCCCACCCCTTGTCCCAGCTTGATGTCACTTGTGTATCAGAGCATCCTTCTTACACCTTCACCTCACAGTACAATACAACGACACTGGCCCCATCATGTCTCAAAAAGGAGGTAGCAGAGTGGTTGTTACAAACCTTGCTGTCATACATCACTTGTTTGTGTATATGCAAAGTTGAGCTGAAGTTGCTAGACTTGAGCCTTTATTAAGCAGCCACGCTTGCAGTATCTGGTCAACTCATCAAGGTTCATATGTAAAACAAAAACAATGTAATTATTTTGGTAAACTTGAATGTGAGACAGACCAGGCTGTGTGCATCTCCAGATTTTAGTCAGTCAGCGTGTTTTCTCTCCTGAAATATTTATCACTTCTTGTTACCCCACAACTTGAGTGAGGCTGACACTGCTCCGTCCAGTATTTAGCAAGTGCTTATTCTCTTCTTTATATGTTTTTGGATTTATAAAATAAACCTTTTTGTAAACACAGACAGAAGCTAGGTTTCGTCACGTGTTGGTTGATATAAGAGATTCCTACTTACTGCTGATCAGTGTTCAGCTTATTCCTTAGACAACTCGGTAATCTATTCTAGTCAGCTGGCTTTAGCACATGTGAAGTAGAGGCAGCTGGGTCAGTGCAACCCCAGTGAGATTCACTTAATGTACAGAGAGAGAGACTTTCTGCTAATAACTGAAGTCTTAACACAGGTCCTATGTATTTTCTTCTCGTGTAAGAAAGATATATTGGTACCATATCACCCTATATATGAGGATGATTATCAGCTTGATGTTGCCGTCTCCTGTGGATTGAGTTTAAGTGTTGGAATGCTTTACTACTACTCTGCACATTTCTAATGCACTGATCTCCTCTCTGTGTGCAGGCTTGTACCAGTTCCTGCCCCCTGACAGCCGGGAGTTTGAAGACCTTGTGAAGATCTTCTCCTCGTTTTACCTCGACTCGTCATCACGAGGAACCTTCTCCTACTGCAAGGCAAGGCTCATTCACAATGAGCTGCTGGAGAAGGAGGTAGGTCAAAGTCTTCCTGTGCCGCAAAATGTCTCTACACACTTTCAGTTGCTCTGATGGAACCTTTTATCATGTTGAAAGCAAATGTTACGTAAGATAGATAAATAGTAGTCTTTACGGCTTAGCTGGTAAAACGACTGTTCTTGTGGATCACATGGCAGGATAGAGATCATGTCGAGTCCCGGCTGTAATAAAATGGGATCTTTACAAGTTACACATTCTACCAGTCATGCATGTTAAGCTCTGCTGTATTTCATTGGCTGTCTGCTCCATGTTTCGTGCCAGTTCATCGAGAAGCGGAGAGAGATGAAGCAGGAGGGGCGGACGGAACCAGAGCTGACCGAATCATACTGCTTCCTTTTCCCAGACAAATCCAAGGTAATAATAATAATGGACGTGGTGATGATGGTTTAAAATAATGATGTTTTCTCATTGGGCATGATTCTGAGCTCTTCTTGTTCTCTTGTTTGTGTAGCTCCAGTGGATCTGTGAGAAGGGTCTGTCGGTGGGACACTCCAGGATTACTACACTAGGAAACAATTCAACGGGTGAGTTAGTCTCTGGCTTGTTGTTTCCTCAAAGGGAGACGGTATTGTTTTTGATTAGATGTTCTTTATGTCATGTTATTGTTTTAGCATTGACAGCGGTATTTGTTTCCTATTTTAATATATTTAATTTGTTAGCCGATTGATAAGCAGCTAAGGACCTTTTGTTTATTGTGACCTGATTAACTTACAACCTTACGTGCTATCTAGCTAGCTGGGAATGGCTCTTAAATATAAAAAATATATCACTTTAATGTTGGTTCATCACTGACTACCAACTCAATGAACGAATGTTTTGTCCTCTCAAAGTATCACCATGTAATTGACATGATTATTATGGTTTTGAGTGTAAAACAATTATAATTTAATGCAGGGGTGTCAAACTCAAATACACAGTGGGCCAAAATAAAAAAATTGGTTCTAGTCGAGGGCCGGACTGATTCAATGTTTATTGCAAAACGTATTGAAATGAACTTATTGCACATTTTAAACCTGGAACTAACAAAGCTTAAATTATTGCCTATAAAAACAACATTAAACATTAAATAATTAGTGCAGTTCATTTCTTATGGCTCTATCGCCAGGCTTTTCTTAGATTACGTTTTTCCACAGGCAAACAACAGCTCAGAAAAAATATTCCCGTCAAGAGAAAACGCAAACATGCATGTTGTCTCAAGAGAAAAGTGGCAGAAGGAAACATCCCATGAAACTCAGTGTGCTGCTGTGATGCTAGTTTGAGCCAGAATACTTGGTCATCTCGGGTGCAAGTTAATCAATGTTTGGGGTCAGGCTCTGAGCTGAGGAGATCCTCAGGATTGAGTGAAAGTGTGCATGCAATATACCGGCGGGCCAGATCTAATAGTAATTAAAAATGATCCTGCGGGCCGAAATTAAATCTACCACGGGCCTGATTTGGCCCCCGGGCCTTGAGTTTGACACATGTTCTTTAATGCATTACTGATGGAGTATGATTATGATGCTGTTCCTCTAATCCAGTTATTCTGTCGTTGTAGGTGTTTATGTCTCAAAATATTCTGATCTGTTACAAATCAATCCCTTCGAAGTGGGCTCGTCTGGAGACATAATCATTTTCAAAGTCATGAGGGTATGTCTACAACTCTATTTTCATTTTGTGCTGTTGACAGATTTCTTATTCCCGTGGGATCTTAAGCTCACCAGTCTGTTTTGTCTCTCAGGGCCGAATAAAGCACATCCATGAGAACATGCCTAAGAACGCTATGGAACCGAATCAAAAGTTTGACTCTCACTTGTCCAAAAGTGCCAATAGGGTCACGTCTTTGCTGTCTTACAGGGCTTTCGAGCTCACACAGGTAAACAAGAGTTCTTTGTTATTTCACTTAATTTATGTTTTGTACTTTCAAATTAAGTTACTTTATGTCATGGACAGAATTACTTAATAACACATATTTCTTGTTGTCTTTTAGCAATATTTTTTTGAGTTTGCATTCGATGAGATCAAGGCACGACCCCGGCACGTGTGCCCCTACGCTGTGGTTTCCTTTCAGTACAAAGGCAAGGAGGCTGCAGCAACTCCTATGACTTCACACAGGTGCGTATTATCTGCCCATCTCCACTGCTACGGCACTGAAACTGTACTTTGAACATTTAAAATATATTATTAACCAGCACTTATTAAAACTATTACTTAGTTGTATACCTGTTTATCTAGGCCCTTTTTTTGTTTTATATATGTCACACTGTGGGACTGAGGGAAACGCTATCTCGAGATTTCTTGATGCATAACACATGTAGTAATTTTGACAATAAAGCTGACTTTGACTTTGAAGTGATGAAACTTGGCAGTTATCTCCCGGCAACTGGGGAGGTTTTCATAGTGTTGTGTGTTTTGTAATGAGCCTGTTTTTTTAATTTCTTTTAACAGGTTCAACACCATTTCACCTGAAGGAAGGCGAGGTAAAACTATTTTAAATCGTACTTATTTGATAAATATTGAATAAAACTAAAAAGCCTATATGTGTGACGCACCTTCAAAATGTTCCAAATTCAACGACTAGCGTAAAAAATTTCTGGAGAAGAGATTCTGTGGATTCAGGGATATTCCAGCAGTTTTGAGCATTCCTTTCTCCCTGTATCTTGTCTGACCTCTGACCTTTGCTGTTGCTCCTGTTGCAGGGAAAAGCTGCTACACTGTGTGGAGCGGTGTACTGGTGAACAAGGGCCAGGAGTTATTCCCAATCTGTTTACGATCCTCCTCACGCTCCTACCTCCCTTACAAACTGTGAGTCAACCTTTTAGTCTCTAACATCACTCTGTGTATCTCTAAATGACCTTCACAGTGCTATTAGAATTTCTACTGTTAATTATTAAAGACCCCTTTTTGCCTAAAACCCCTCTATGTGCTTACATGTAACACTGCCAAGAGGAGGTTAAAATGAATGTGTGCAACGAAAAGACCGTTTTTGTGTAGATTTTCTTATGATTTGCTATTTCAAATCTGTGTTCTCCCCTGAAGGCCCGAGAAGCTGTCGCTGAGTCGAGGTATGCAGCTGGAGCAGGTGAAGCGAAAGATCCCCTCTGTGCTTTTTTCTTGGGACACTTACAGCGCATCACGGGAAGGTCAGTCCGAACTGCACATGTGAATATCTCATAATGAAATGCTAGGACAATGCCCTGGTGATGCAGGATGCAATGCATTACTTGAATTTCAATTCATTAAGCTATTCTAAATGCATACGCTGCATTTTGTATTACAGAAACAGCTACTTAACTTAATCAATGTGTATGATTGACTGAGCATGCAGAAAACAACTTCTTTAGACGAGTTATGGGTCTGCTGTTTATTTGAAGTTGCTTTTCTTGGTCCGCAGTGATGAGGTGTGGGATGTCCTGCAGCCTGTTCGATGTGACTGACGGAAAAGGAAAACCAACCAATGGCAGCTTGGCAGCGCTGGTCCACAAACTGGAGAGGGACAGGATGGTGAGTCACCCTAAAGGGAAACAAAAAAGATACAAAATCCCAGTTTACCAACTCAATAAACTTGGGTCCAAATTGAATTAAAAGAATCAGGATGTCCAGATCCAACCATGGTATTTTCCTTGGAATCCTCCTTATTTCACAATCTGAGAAAGCACACAGAAATAAAGGAATCAACTATTTGTACACACGGTTAAATTGAACATAATCATTCAATGTAATACAAGTAGCAGTTATTTCCCCCAATAAACAAAGTATCAGGTAAAAACATCTATTCTGTTTTTCTTTGACTTGATCTAGTCAGTTTGTAGTGCGCACTAGACAAACAAAACCTGTCAAGCCCCAAACTGGTGTTATGATAGCTCACATTATCTGATAATGGTACACCCTGGTGCTTCTGACTGCAGTGTTGCCTCTTCTCATCCAGGTGCTCGTGAAGTCCTTGTTTGACAGGGGCTTTCTGTTCCTGTTGTCCTCATCGCAGATGGTGGAGTCCAAAGGTGCCAAAAAGCTTTTACTCTCCTCTCATAATTCTCTGTGTCAGTAAAACACCTACTTGATTCCTTCGGTGAGGGTTCAGCTTTGAAACAAGTTGCTGTTTGTTTTGCAGAGCGGCGGGGGCGCGGTGAGAAGAACCTGCAAGCATTATTCATCTTTCAGGAGTCAAGGATGGTTGTCAAGTATTGTAAGTATTGTTCACACCATCCATTCCTATCCTAACCCTGACCAGCAGTGGCCGAATCTGCATGAAGCTCCCCACCTTCAATGTTTTAATGGCAAATAGAGAATATTTGGATAAGACAAACGCATATATTTACTGAATGACAAAATCACATTAAAAAAACGAGTTGTGATGTTTCCATGTGACAACCCCAACTCCTGTAATGAAGCTCCTGTCTCTTACACATTTAATAGTGCAGATAAAGTATTTTACATGACACTAACTTATGTGTACTCCATTGTAGCATCCAGGCTGTTCGAGCCAGAGACACCGGAGCCCAAGCCTGCTACCGTGTCCTCGATGGAACCTTTCGTCCCCGCTCTGCACTACGCACTGTTCAAGCTGCGGCCCAACCCTGGCAAGGACCTGAGCTCTGGGGTGGAGCGCCAGGCCACAGACTACCTAACTCGTATGGAATCAGGCACGGTGCGGCCCTTCATTCCGCCCGAATACAAACAAAACGTGGACGAAAGGACCAACCCGCTCCAAGTGCCCAGACCCAAATTTAACATGGAAGCCGTGCTGCATTCTTACGTCAAAAACCCTGCAAACTCGATTTTACCTCTGAACAAAATGAAGGACATCCGTGAAAGGATACAGCACCCAACACCCATCCCCACACCTGCCCCGGCCCCAGTGGAATACAGCCCCGTTTCCGACTGGGGCGGCTCGGACAGGGGCTCAGACCGGGCAGAGAGACCCGCAGAGAGACCCGCAGAGAGGCTGCCCACGGAGAGGCCTCCTCCAGAGAGGCCCGCACACGAGAAGCCCGCACACGAGAAGCCCGCACACGAGAAGCCCCCCCCGGACAGCAGCAAGCGGAGACAGGGGTTGGCCCATTCTAACGGGGCCCAGCCGCAGCCCAAGACGAACATTGAGACCCCGGCTCAGGCCCCTCAGAAGTTGAAGCTTTCCCACAATGAGTACGATAAGGACAAGATGAAACAGTTGCTCAAGCTGATCCAGCTTCATAAGAAGGCACTTCCCCACAAAGAACGGGGAGAGGACGCAGCCTGGGACGCCAACAGTCTAAAGAGGAAGTTTGAGGGAGAGGAGAGGGGGGGCATGAACAAACACCAACGAACAGATCCGCATAGCAACGGGGAACCAAGCAGAGGTGAGGACGGACACCTGCAGCTCTCTCTGGCTTTATTTAAATTGTGTAATTTAATTTTCCCGATCACCTACTGCCTCGAACGTTCATTCCTTTAGAAATAATGAATATTATATTAGTTTCACAACACTGTCTGACGAGTTCTGAGTAATTGCATTGTAAACTCCAAACTACATTGCTCCCCATCGGGACCATATCGACATGGAGCCAGTGTATAGGATTACAAATTACTTTATGATTGCTTACATTTTTAAATGTCAAGCATGTTCGGGGCTCATCCAGGTATCTGTTAATATACTGGTGTGCCAGTTCATCAACTGCTGCCACAATTGTAGAGTTAAGTTCATCAGAACCTGAAAAGCTTCCTCTGAACTTAGATAGTTTCACTTCCTACACCGAGAGTAACGTTTAAACATTTTATAATAATGCATATCTTTCTTCAAGTATTCTGTAATATGTACAGAACAGCTTTAATTGTGAAAGTCTACAATACATTCTTACACACTAATATTGCAAATGTCTCTAACTTATTGTGTGCACCCTGCTAGGCGCCACAGCAGATGAGCTCGTTGACGAGGGCGGGCAGAGCGACAATCTGACAGCAGTGATGGAGAGCATGGGCATCTATGACACGGACCTGAGGGCCCATGGCAACGCAAACCCCACGGCAGTCAACGACACTCAGCGCCTGCTCAAGATCCTCCTGGCCACTCTCAACAAAGCCGTGGCTCAGGGTGCGATGGCGGTGCCGCCAAACCCCGGGGAACCATCGACGGGTTCAGGGAGGGCGGAGCCTGCCTTCCCTGAGCCGGACCTCGCCAAACTAAATGAGCCTGTACCTCAGACGAACTACACAGAGGTGAAATATGAACAGCTGTTTTATTACAGAATAATTCCACCATGAAATCACCCTTTTTGGGAGCCTAAAAATATGTTTTCTTTCTTTTTAGGAGGACATGGACTGTAGCCCTGGTAGTCCACTCAGCCTCGTATCCCCAACAGAGCAAGCTCATACCTCAGCCAACCCAACATGGGTTCCCCCCGCTAATGAAGGTACCTCAGAGCTGTCACTTTACACAGGCCTTTGTAGACATATTTAGATCTGATTCATCACTGTGACACGTTTACTGTCTTCTCTCCTTACAGACAAAGCACAGCCTCTTCCTGAGCCCGAGCCTAAGCCTGAGCCAGTATCTGTGACGGTGGCAGACAGCTACCCAGAGCCCAAGACCCCCGCAGCGGTGGAAGTAAAAAAGGCGGCCGCACCCCCCACGGTACCAGTCGTAGAGGAAGTTCCCTTCAGGCCCTCCATCAGCCTGGACACCATACTCAACCAGGAGATTCACAGTCTCACCTCTAACATCAAAAACATCATGCAGACTCAGCACATTTGCTATTCTTCGCGGCTCTCCCCGAGGTTGCTCCCTCGCCACAGCTGGCTGCCCAACAGCTGCTTCTCCGACTTTGTGATACCCTACGTCTCGCCCGTCCCCACTCAAGGGGAGGTCAAAGCACTGTGTGAGAAGATGGACAAGCTGATCCCCAGCCCACCTGCTCCTCCCAAGGTCACTTCTCCACCTCCCGCAGTCACAACATCTAATCTTACCACACCACCCCCCACTCCCGTACAGACTCCTAAAAGTAAAGCAGACCCCTCCCTGTCGAAAAGCACCCCCTCCTCTCACGGTGGTAAAACGGGCACTGTCAAAGGATCCGCTAAGTCTAAATCAGAAGGCTCGTCGGGAGAGGTTAAGGGAGAGCTCTATTCTCCCTCTCAGGTCACACCAGACTCTCCAGAGCTGAAGACCCCTAAAAAAGACCCTCCTTCTGGGAGTGGGCCGGGCCTGCTGGCTGGCAGCCTCATCGGTCAGCTGAAGCCTGAGGTGTTCAGCAGCCTGGTGGAGATCTTTAAGGACGTCACCAAGAATACGGTCAAATTCTACATCTACTCCGGGGACGAGGGGGGCGAGAGTTCCGTCTGCAAGGAAATCAAGGTACAAAACAAGAGCTCAATGTGCTTTTGAAAGTGGAGAACTGTTCATGGTTATTTATAATCTTTGGGATTGTTTTGTGCTTTTAAATGTTTGTCAATAAATGTCAGAAAATAGTGGAAAATCCCCTCTCACAGAGTTCCTAGAACCTTTCACAATAGTGTTTTCTGTAATAATTAAAAACCCAAATATTTACGAGTTTATAAGTACAACTCAAAAACATTCCTCACATTTAAAAAGCTGGTGCTGTTGATTTATTTGACAGTATATTAAGTAATATTTTAATTGAATCATTTTAAGTGTTATGAATTGTATAAAGTTGAACGTCTGTTTTCTTTCAATGTCCTTATCTGTTGAACAGATTGAGATAGCATTTTGTTATTGGAGTTTCCGCAGCTCTTAGCAGTAATACACTGTCGGCACACACAAGTGCAGCTGCAGACCGACAGCAGGAATGTGAAAGGTTACACTCGCTCCTCTTTGCCACTATGTGTTCCTTGTCCCTGAGCTCATCCTGTATCTGGCAGACAGTCGGTATGTGAGGTGAAAGAGAGAAGGACTTGTTCATCCGTCTGTCTTTAACAATTACGTCTCTCCTGTCTGTCACAAAGGACTACTTGAAGAGTCTCGGCAACAGCGAGTGCAGCCCGCAGACGTTTCTGGAGAACAGCAGCAGCTTAGATAAGCTCCTCATCATCATTCAGAACGAGGACATCGCGGCACACGTGCACAAGGTACGATCACCTCCCGTCACTATCCTCATCTCAGCCCCAGTCTCGTGGCTGATCCACACAGTGATCAAACTTTAATATTAGCATCCTAATTGAATTCAACATCTGCTGCAGATTTTTCTTATCTGGTTTCTGACTTTAATTATTCTATAGGGTTCTATGCACACACTTTGAAGACAATATGCACATGTATATATTTAGATATACATACATTCAATACAAATGTAATAAAATAACTTTAAATGCACCTTTCGTTCTGCAGATCCCAGCACTGGTGTCTTTGAAGAAGTTGCCCTCAGTGAGCTTCGCTGGAGTCGACACTCTGGACGATGTCAAGAACCACACTTATAACGAGCTGTTTGTGACCGGAGGCTTCATGGTGTCTGATGAGTTCGTCCTCAACCCTGACCTTATCACGCAGGGTAAGTTTGACTTTTCTGTGTGGGAAGTGTACGAGTTCGTGGAAATGTTTGGATGGAATATAAATGTTTTCTGAATATATCCTTGGTTTAGGTATAAAAAATAGATAAAACGACAAGTATTTCATGTAAAACCAGCACACCCAAAGCCAATAGAACACACATTTTTAATCACCCTATCAATATCAGTGTGTCAAGTTTCAGCCTTCTCTGCAAATTCTTCCATCCAATAGGGGAAACCGTCCGAAAGCTGTGTCTCCAAGATTAGGTTTTACTGCAGGAACTTAAAGTGTAAGCCGGTCCTGAGAGTATATGTTATAGGTCTAATTTCTTAAGCGTTGGAATGGCAATAAAGAAAGGGGTAAATGTTAACTTGAAAGCTTATGTGGCTTGTTTTTTCCAGATCGTTTGCAGGGTCTGCTGAAGTTCTTGGAAGAGCAGAGCACCCCTGAACACCCCTGGCAGTGGAAGGTGCACTGCAAGTCCCAGAAGAAGCTTAAAGAACTGGCGAGGTGACTAGCTAAAATGCATTATTAATAATAGATGGAGAAAATGTTTCTTTTGACAGACTGTAATTCAAATCAAATACTATTTTTTTCCGTTCTCTTTAAGGTTAAACGCCAACGCCATGGGGCTGCTGAACCTCCTCACCGTGTATCAGAAGAAGCATCTCGTGGAGTTCCTCCCGTATCACGAGTGTGACACCCAGTCACGTCAGGCTCCAGACCTCGAATGCCTGATCAAGCTCCAAGCTCAGCACACACAGCAACGGCACCTTATCTTCCTCACAGGTATAATCAGCTTCATCATTATCAACTAAAGTCACATTCATCAGTCTTCTAAAAGTAGCAAAAAACTACAATGTATGTTTTTTTTTTGTTGATTAGAAATGTTTAACTTCTTGATTAGGGATGTTGCTTTACCAAAAATTCAGTTAAAAAGAAAATATTATTTATTCAAGTTTCTTTCCAAAAACCATGTTTGACAAGACTACGTTTGTAAATATCATGACAGACTTATAACTACCTTTGAACTGAATGCACCATAGTGCAACTCTGTAAAACATATCTTTACCAGCTGTTAACAGCTAACGTTGACTAGCTCTCCTGCACATTTTCAGATTTTGGCATCAACTTAGCACTACAGTATCGGTTTTCAAGACATCCCTATTCCAAATGATGTAGAGGGAAATGTAGATGATGTAAAAGTATGAAATATGTGTATCGCTGTCTTTGATTCATTTTAAATTGCTGACTGAATTATTGCATCTTGTGTTTCGACAGAGAGGCCATTTGAGATGTTCCTGCAGTACTCCAGAAATGGGATTGTGATCGGGAGCATTGATGATGTTATGAGCGGTTTCCACAGTCTCATTGGCTCCATCAATCAGAATGAGCTCCCGACACCGCCCTCCACAGGTGGGTAACGTCGTCATCAGGCATACACACAAAAACCCTGGAGATTTCCTGTCGTTTTGCTGCAGTGTAATTGCTTTGCCAAATTGCCTTTTGTTCTGTTCATTTATCTCGCCTGTGAAAATATGATTGTATTGTCCAGCAGCGCTTTTAAAACACACTTTGTGCCGGTAATGCATCTATAACGCATTCCTTGATAATATCTTCCTTTCCACTTTTCCATTTCTCTTTCTCTGCCCTCTCCTGCTCTCCCAGTAGTAAACACTGAGTGTGTGGAAGAGGAGGACATGTCATTAGACTCTGATGATGGTGAGTCAAACACCATATTGGATCCCTCAGAGCAGAACAAGGCAGTTCAGAGCGCTCCGCAGCCGCCCCCACCGGAGACGGAGGAGTTTCGTCCTCCGCTTCCAGACCAGCAGGCGACTCCTGATAGAACTCCAACGCTGTCTGACTACAGTGCTCTCAAGACAGCCATCTCTCAGTTCAAAGCCACCAACCAGATGGGAATAGGCTCTTCAGACATTGGCAGCTTATCCCCGGGCAGTTTTCCTGTGAATCCTCACCAGAGCTTCCTGTGTCCTTCAGCCTCGTGGTCCTCCTACACTGGCTCCTCCAGCTATGCAGCCTCCCCCGCCTACCCTGCCTCGCCCTGCAGCAGCACCCAGGAGCAGGAGTACCGGCCCGTCCCAGCTCCAGCCTCTGCCTCAGCAGGACCTCTAGCCAACCTGGCTTCCCTCCCCATGGAGGTCAGACCCCCTCCTCCACCTCACCTCATGATGCTGGGACACACATATGGCTCGGACACCGGAGGAGCTGGGCCTTCTGGGAACTCTCCGCTCACCACCACGCAGCCCTACACAGACCACAATAACTCAGCCCAGCCGGGTTACATGACTGGCATTCCATCACATGCTGGCGGGACCCCTACGCAACAAGACAGGACACACATTGGACATGGGGAGGGTCTATGGGGGTCAGCAGGTATCAGCACTTTTCAGACTACCAGCAGCCAGGGTGGGGTCACTGCTGGCCAACTGGATCCAAGCGTGCTCTCTAACACTGGGGAAACCCTCGGAGGAAACACCCCTGGTAGTCAGGGGGGCAGTACTCAGGTGAATTGCACCAACAACCTTGGAGCCTCTGTGGGCTTACCCACAATGGCCACCAGGGAGGGCTCCATGGTCAGACCTAAGCTGCCTCCACATCTAATAAGCGATGTGGGTTATGGTTGCATCCCTGGACAGATGGACCACGGGCCCATGCGGGGGGGAATGGGTCCTGGTTCTTTAGTGGGCTATCGGGGCAGAGGACTTCCACCAGTAGGGCATTGGCCACGGCCTGGACGAGGACATGATCGGGGGAACGGGTCTGGAGGTGGACCCTGCTCATGGGGTTACCCAGCAGGCAGGGGGAGGGCACAGGACTACTACTCGGACTACACATACACTCACAACTATGCTCCTGAATAGACAATCATGTTTGAAGGGGCAACACAACAGCCAACCTCCAGAGACTATAAGTGATGGCTGAATGTAAATATTTTTCTTGTCATAAACACATTTATTTGAATCAGTAAATAAGGATCCTGGTTTTTCTACATTAATAAAAATTGATACAGGCAGTGCCGAGTGTCCTACTGTTGTGTAAACTGTATGTACACTCTTTCCATGTGAGCTATTTGAGACCCTGTTCAAACCACTATATTTATATTTGCCAGCAAATGTTAATGGCCTTCCAGCTTCTTGGAATTTAACTTGTCATTTCTGTTTCATTCTGTAATTCCAAGTTTTGAAACGGTAAGGGGAAAGGCTGATATTTTTTTAAGGAAAAAAAAAATAGTGAATGAAATTTCTCTTTTGCTGATTGTTTCCTTTTTTTATTTTATTTTACATATTTGGTTGTCCAAAATTCTATTGAAATAAACAAATCAAGTTGTTTGTGTGACCAGTTTGATGACGGTGTCAAGCAAACTATTAAAAATATGAATTAGAACTGTCTTACTGTCCTTTCACTTAAACTCCATACTGTATTCAGCTACCTATGATTTATGTGCTCAGCATGAGGCTGGATAATTTACCCTGAAAGAGCCCTAAACTCAAATTAAATAGGTCATATGGAAGACAAGTCTGAGGTAATAAGATTTCATCAACATATTCTAATAAACAGGTCTGATTCCCAGGGGGAAGGATGTTAGTGCTCATAAAACGATTGTAGTCAAAAACCTTTCAACTCTATTAAAAACTCATTTACTGACCATGACAGAAGGCACAGTTTACTGCAGCAAAAACTATTTGAAGCTCATTTCTGTAGCTGAGTGAGCAGTGTGTGCAGAACCGTTTCGAGGAAATGCACCACTTAAAAGCCTTTTGAGACCTCATGCTGAGTGCAATTCGTCCCTTAACTCTCCCACCACTGAAAGGATCATTAGGAGGGTCCTCTATTATGTGTGCGTACATTGCATTGTTAACACAGTGGTGCATCTGGTGTAATGAATCACCAGAGGGCGCCATTTACTCTTAATGTGGAAAATAGGTTAACGGTTTATCTCCAGAGTCTCATTCTGGTTGTGAAATAGATACCATGGTAACTCGGGAAACTGTGAGAACATCCCTACCCCCCAACCCCCATTTAATCAATTGTAGCTAAGACCCAACACACAAACACTGATGGGTTTTCATTCACATTCAAAGAGCTACATTTAACACCTGCAATACTTCCAACAATTACAGTGTTAATCCACTACGGCTGAGTAGGGTTGTGTTCATTGTCATTCTCCGAGGTGTTAATGATGGAGGAAAAAAGCATACTGATCGTTGATTTAATTACTCTACTACACTGACTGATTTGATGGGGAAAATACATAATGAAAACGAAACACTTTTTAATGAAAGTAAAAAACAGAGGTTAAGAAAAGTAAAGCCTTAAATTAATACAATGAAGACATATTCCGAATTATTTGTGTGTGTGTGCGTGTGTGTGTGTGTGTGTGGGGGGTGTGTGTGTTTGTGCTGTGTGTGGGGGGGGGGGGTTAGTTGAGTATAATTTCAAGGAATCATAACCTCGGATTATAATTAAATAATATTCAAAAAACTTCCCTTTTAAATTAAATAGACTACTACCAGTACCAGCGGGAGCCGAAACGGGCCGTGAACTGACCTTTGACACGTCACATGTGTCACACACACACACACACACACACACACACACACACACACACACACACACACACACACACACACACACACACACACACACACACACACACACACACGCAGATGCATGCACACACACACACACACACACACAGACACACACACTCATTTATGCTCGTATGGGTTATGTACCCCTTGCTAGGGGTGAGCCATGCACAAACACACATGCACACACACACACACACACACACACACACACACACACACACACACACACACACACACACCTGTAAAGTCTATAATGCTAACATGTTAGCAACGAGCTGTCTGTTTACCATGCTGTTTGCAGACCCAGTACATTACATTCCTTCTGAAATATGGATTCTGTCCACCTGATGAATGTAAGTCCAACATTTATACTAATTTCAGATCAGTGTTGTTCTCCACCAAATTCCAGAGGGAAATATCTGGCTCTTAGCAGGAAATTACACCCCCTTGTACCTACTCCAAAAATGTATTGGTCGCTAACTTTGCCTCTTGGCCATCCCTGCTTGCTAGGCAGGTATAATACCGCAGAATTATCCGCACTTTATCGCTAAAGACAGCTGCCTGGGCTGCTTTCTAATGACTTAAAACTATCAAAGTTGCCTATAAAACTAAACTACAGGTGAAAGACTTCAGCTGCATTGACCAGTTCTTACATCTTTGTTCATTCAGTTTCTCAAGTAACTCGTTTTTTTTCAATGTAGGTTTAGGCACTTGAATATTTCTCTTTAGTTTTCTTGTTTTTGTATGAGAGGTATATTATATTTTCACTCAATGTATTTGTACAGCTGTGGTAACTTCTTACATTGCTATTACAAGTTATTAAAGTTATTAAACAATGTCTACTACATTGGCTTTCCTTGGTTTGCAAACCTCTTACATTCTTGCAGTGTCTCAGATGTGTCAGATGTCTGATACATTTTCTATCACCACAGACATGATCCATTCTAACATGGTTACATTGAAATACATGCTAAAGGCACAAATAGGTATAACTATACCAAGTATTTCACAAGAACTAAGCTCAAACAAATACACACATAAGGGAATGTCTTACTTGTATTGGGGTATTTTGTTATTGTTAGGTTGGTACTCTTACTGGAATAAAGGATGGATCTATTAATCCAGCACTGACCACAAGCAACCTCTTTCACAAACACATCCCTGTTATTTGATTCCACTTTTAAATTGAATCAAATATCAATGGATCAAGAACTAAAATATTAAATAGGTCAAGAGGAACCTGTTGGCTTTGTGTTCAGCTGCGTAGTTGTTCTAATGGGATCAGTAAGCTGAGGAGTTTCTTGGTGCCGTTGCAGGAATTAGGGCTTTAGGCTAGAATGAAATGTAGCTCTGCTCTTGTAATGGTGTAACCAATTATCACTTCTCTTGTTATGTGCCTCTACACCAACTCCGTGCAAATCATTCAGCTTCCACAGGTTTTTTTAGTGTGCAGCCTGTGATGCAACATTGCCTCGGAAATGGTGCAAGGGAGAGATAATATAGAAATATGGCATATAGCTGCTAAAAAGGCCACACTGGATGGTGTAGGTAGGCACACAAAACAATCCCAGAGGCTGTCTTTGCACCGATGAAGAACCTAATCCAGTAATGCTTTGTGAGGCTACGTCAGCAACAACCTTCTAGCGTCTCTGTGAGGGCGTTTTTTGACACGCTGCTTTGATCCAAATGCTAGGATTATTTATACAATGATATAGGAAATATGCATGCTAATGTGGATTTTAAGCATATGTAATGTTTGCATCTTGTAATATGCTAATATTTGCTATTAGCTCAGTTCAATCAAGGCTGATGGAAATGTTATAGGTTTAGCACGTATTTGGTCATAATTCATTAACACATATTGTACGTTTGACCTGGTAGTGGCTGTAGAGAAAAAGTTAAGGAATCCCCAACAACAATTCATGAATGTTTCTACCGAACTTCATAAAAAAACGTTCACTCGTTGTTTAGAAATTGACTGCCTTCATGTAAACGTCCTGGCTGCGCTCAATGATCAACAAAGTAAACAGGTGTCATTCTTTGGGAACAGGGACCGTTAATGTCTTTTTAAAATTCATCCCCTAGTCTTTGAAATATTTCAGTCTGGACCAGTGTTTGATCAACCAACATTGCCTCCCTGCAGCCATGCCGCTTGGATGACAATACATTAATATTGGTTTAAGCAGCACCATAAACGACATTATTGAATATCACTGACACAGTAGCACATGCATAAAGCATCTCCTTTACCATCACAAGTCTTTTTTAATCGTATTACGAACATACATATATTTGATCACAGCTCACGTTTTCTTTTAGTGGCTGAAAGTGACAGAACATAACAAGGGAAGTGCCATCACCACATGTTACATTACAGCTGGTAGGAGAAAGGACACAAGCTGAACACAGAGTAAGCATAACAAGACAAGAGGATGTCTGAGAAAAGTGGCCAAGTGTAACAATGTAAACGTGTATACTTTGAAGCATTTTGCGTGTGTCAAATCCTATTATATCCATCCACATTCTACTCACTGCAGCCAATAACAGTCTCAGAGGAACAATACAGATAAAAGGCAAAAACAAAGTATCACTGCATGTATTCTGCTGTTGCAAGGAAATGTGAAATATATATGCATTTGATTAATGAGGCATTCATGTTCCATGTGCCCCACAGTGAAAAAGACTGAGACCAGTTTTAGACGTGGACATCTGGCTGGTTCATCCTCCTTTGAAAACACAGAAAGTGGCCTGCATTCATAATCAGTGCAGAGGTAAGATAAAGAGCCTGTTCTCTGGTGTGCAGCAGTCCACATTTATTAAAGTTTTTTTTGGAAGCAACCTGCTTGCCTCTTAAAAAAAAAAAATTAAAAAGAGACATAAAGTATAGCTGGTTGTGGACCTTTTTAGAAACAAGCACTGTCTATGTTTTTGAGCACATATTCCAAGTGTCCAATTATAATGAAATAAGGTTATTACTGGGTTTGGTGGCATCAGGCCTGCACCGAGGCTGTGTATGTGGGTGTCACACGTCTTAAAAGATGTATAAGTATCTGCCACAGCTGGATGCCTCCACTCCTGGCTGATGACTGTTTTGACAGTTCAGTAATAGCCCCTATTGACAGTCAAAGCAGCCCTTCACTATTGGGAGCAATTCAGCTTGTACTATTCACAGTAAAATACCCCTTTCACAGTAATTAGATTCTTGAATACGATGATTTCAAATCCCTTGGAGCCCAGCTGAACTATGGGAAAACAATTAATCTGGAAAGACGAGTGCATGCTTTAATTGAAGCCCGATGGAGTGTTTTGCTTTGGAGAGGGGCATCTTTTAAAGCATCAACGAGTACCCCCTTTACATCTGGGTAATTTGTAAGATCGCTTCAGGATAATTTGCAGATTGAGTGAGTTATACAGACAACCCTTTAACATGCTATCAGCACTTCAAAGCTACCCAGAAATGTGCAGCTTTAAGTACTATACAATAATGTGTAAATATTAGATAACACTTCTATGATATTTCTATTTAGAAGTATGTGTATCAATCTGAATGAGCAAAAAATATATAATGTATGTAGTTAATGCAGTGTTTAGGCCTCTCAATATCAGTGAAGTGCTCGCCGTGAGAAGGTTGAAATAAAACACTGGATAGCAAATGGCATCCGGATAGTAACTTCACTTATTCTACTCTGCCTACACACTGAGGTTGATTCCCGAAATCAGCGGCATGGTTACATAACCAGGGTCACATGTGGACCTAAAAAGCCCTTGAATAGAAAATGCTCAAATCCTGTCCTCTATGTTTTAACCCGTCTGCTAATCATATCAAAAACATTAAATCCCGACCCAGCTGTGTGTTCTGTGTCAGAGAGAAGAACCAGATTAGAGGGATTTAAATACACTGTAATTGACAAAGCACCTGATTTTTATCCTCGTGGTAATCTCCTCAAACCTAACCCCAAATCGTCACACAATGTGATGTCTCTAATACACTTTCTGAAAAAGAACGGGTCATGCCACTGATACAAGATGTTATATCACACGCACATATCGGCATGTTGCATAACCTTTGTTCAGCAGTTTGAATGTTGCTTACCACAGCGAAACAACTTTGTTAAATATACCAAGTCAGGAGCTGTGTGATTAAACAGAGTGATGCATCACAATACACTCTAACGGATTTTGGCTTAATCCCTGAGAGTTTAATTGTGATGAAACTTGCGCTGTGAAAGAACTCGTCTGTCCCACTTGCATGCACGGCTCGCCATTTGATTTTAGATTTCCCTCGTTTTTTCTCTGAATTCACATTCAAGTTGCACAACAGTATTAGTCCCCTCAGGCTTGAAAGAAGTCAAGTTTTAATTAAGGATTTAGAAATAATCAAAGGCTCCTACTCTAACGACATACTCTCCTTTTGTGAGATGGGCGGTTACTGACAACTGTTCTTTGACATTATATGAAGGATTACATCTAATCCTATTCAATCTTGGTGCAATCCTTAGTCCCACCCGGTGTTTGCATTACGATTAAACTACAATCTCAAAACATTGTGTTTGCATGGGTTTAAAGAAATTGATTTGTTTCTTTTGAGGCCAGTGTTTTTTCTCATTGGATTTTTTAAATCCCTACATCCTCGACCACCCGTAAGCTCTCTTTGGTCTTTCATGTCATCAAATGAATGTTCTCGTCTCACACACTTATGTTCTTTCACAGCAGTGCATGCAAGGCCTTCTTCAACATCTTTCGTTGTTGGCATTGCAGTGTGTAATTCTGTCATTTGAAGCATGATACAATTAATTTAAATAAAACAAATACAAAGCTTTTCAAAGTAATGCCCCCTTCAGGGTTTTGCGTCAGACCTGCTTGAAGTAGGCTATTTGTTACTTCAGTTCAAATGTTGTGCTTTCGTTTGTTCTGCATAGTTCAAAGTGCTCTGCTGTGTTTGATCAAAGAGATGCAGTCTTTGAAAGCATTCCAATTGCTGTTTGTTTTTGGTTTGTTGACACTCCTGATTCCTGTACTTATTTGCCAGATAAGCAGAGTGCTGATAGAGAGTCATTGTATTTGGCTGGCAGATTAATGCAACAGGTGCAGATGGGAAATGTATATGTATGATGGATCACTGCAGGATGCACCTCTGTTTTCTGCTAGATAAGATGTTCAAATGTTTATTGAATGCTATGGCTTCAGCACAGAAATGTTTATTCCTAGCTGTATCTTAGTTCCTTTTTCTTTTTCTGAAATTGCTTATAAAAAGCTATATCACCAGGGCAGGTAACTGATCTGAAGGGAACACATCTTTTATTAGGAAGTCAGGCAACAGAAGTTTTAACGAGTTGGAAAGAGTTTTGGGTTTAGAAGTATTGCTGTATATTACATTTATCTTCAGCAAGTGCCTATCTCTGCCACACTAATTATGGAACCCTTCAACTCAACCCAGATACACAGGCTGCACTTCCTTCCTGCAGTTCGTCACAGTCATGAACTTGCAGCGTTTTTCAGTAGCATTTAATCCTCGTTAAATACTTTCTGTGAAAAGTGAGCCAGATTCACTCTCCGATCCCACAAGAAATATTTCTCCCTAGTGCCGAACCCCAGTACACAGAGAAGTTATTAGCTGATTTTTAGGTCTGACAACGGCTCCACAGTGATTTAGAAATGTCATTACACTGCGGGTAATAAACCTAAGTTGAAACTTTCTCTGGACTTCTGGACTTAATGACAGAGAAAAGGAGAAACGGAACAGTAAATGTTGCTCTTTTGTTCAGGAGGCCTTTTAACTGGAGCCTGCAATCAGCAAAAATACGTGATTTTTTTCCTTTCAGAGCCTTGACACATTTCTATTACACCTCAGCGCTAATTCCTGAGTCTCAATTTTCCTTTGTCCAGAGGGTCTTTTGTTTCCACAAAGGAAAACTAACACCGTGTTCGCCATTAACTTTTAGGTGGCCATTCAGTATTTTCTTCAGTTAACATTGGCTCCATGAATACTACACACTTGCTGCTTTGAGACCTGTGATGGCTTCTTCTGGAGCTGGAGAAAACCGAGCGAGGTCCCGGCTGTGTGCAGCAGCTGCAGCGACATGGAGTCAGGTAGAGGTACACGAAGATGGACAACAAGGACAACATACAGGCTATCAAGGTTGTGTAGCCTGTGTTGAATGTTTCAGTTTGTGGCAACACCACCGTCACATTCACCTCCCGGGTCGCATTTAGTGCGTGTTTCATATCCTGAGCTGTGCACACGTACAAACCCGAGTCATTGATCTTGGTTGCTTGAATATCCAAGGTACCGTTGGGAAACAAGCTCATTAGAGTGTCATTTATGCTCGTCTGGGTTATGTACCCCGTGCTGGGGGTGAGCCATGCAAATGAGAGGTCTCTGCTACTCAGGGATGTTTCGCAGTCTAGACGCACCATTTCTCCCTCTGTCACCGTCAGCTTAGACAGGAACACAGTCACCGGGAGTGACATGGGTTTTTCCACTGTGCAGTTACGGAAGAAGCGGGGTTGTCGCAGGAACCGCACGAACGATCGTGTGTTCCCATAGATGGTGCAAGTGTGCTCCTCCGTAAAGTCCCTCAGTGTTTCGTAACCCCTAAGATCCCAATGCCAGAAAACGCTGTACATGGAGCAGTCACAGATCAGAGAGTTGTTGTGGAGGTACAGCCCCCGCTGCACCAGCATGGGCAAAGCTTTCACATCCACCCATGGCAGACGACTCAAACGGTTGGACGAGAGATCCAGCATGGACATGAAAGGGTGACTATGGTCTGTGATGGAGAAGAAAGGGAAGTATGTGATCTGGTTCAGGCTGAAGTAGGCCTTTTTTAAACTGCTGAGGCCATTCAACATCCCAGCCTCCAACTGTGTGATCTTATTATTGAAGAGAAGGAGCTCCTCCAGCTTCCACAGCCCCTGGAAGTAGTGTTGCTCCACCACACGCAGCTTGTTGGAGGACAGGTCAAGGTACCTGAGGCTGGAGGCATTTGTAAACACGCCCTCGTCCAGGGAGACAAGCTCGTTGTGGGTCAATAGGAGTTTTTCCAATTTGGGCATCTTTTTGAAACTGCCCACACCCAGCCAGGACAGATAGTTGTGGCTGAGGTCGAGGATGACAGAGTAGGTCGGCAGGGACTGAGGAAGCTTGGTCAGGCCACAGGAGCTGCAGCCCGCTGTGTCGGATACACAGATGCACATGGGGGGACAGACTCCCTCAGAGCCGTGAAGCAGACAGATCAGCACCAGCAGAGGATACAGTCTGAAGGTCATCTTTGTGGAAGCCTGATCCTTCGAGGTTTCTAATCCCTCCGGCTCTCCCTGGTCAGATAAGAATCAAATCAGAAACAAAAAAGACTGTACAGTCAGGATAGAATCTTTTAAAGGTGAACACCTTCACTTACAATGGAAGTTTCTGCTCTTTGGTTCCCACCTCTGACAAAACATACAGATCTGTAAACTCTCAACTCTTTAAAGTCTGGGTAGCATCAGCACATATCTTTCTTTCTTTGAAATAAGTATAGTTGCTTTTGTACTTGCGTTTTGTAACTGCTTTCACTTTATAATGTTTCATTTATATGCTTTTTGATTTTGCGTGTCTTGCCCTATGTTGTTGTTTTTATTTTACATCTGCAGAAATAATTGCCCTATATTATATAATTGGGAAAAAGAACATGAACAGAATGAATACACTATTTTGGTGCAGTAGTCATTGGAGGGTTGCAACAAAAGGCACATTTGTATCAGTCTACAAAATGTCAGAAGATTGAGTGAGAAGCACACGAGAATCGTGGCCTTTCTATTACTTTAAAAAATATTTAAAATAAATGTCATCATCAAAATAGTTGCAAATTGACACCCTGTTGCATGACTCAACACTTTAAATAATTGTCAAGTAGGAAACTTTTTTAAGCACAGATAGAAAAACCTCACCTTTTTAGAAGTATGTTTCTTCTCGGTTATTATCAGGTGAAGTTGAAGGCTCTCAGAGACAATTCAAACTGATTTTCCGCCACTGACTTGCAAGTCTGTATGAATTTGAAGGCAGAAAGGGGAAAAGTTCATACCACTTTCAGACGAGTGAGCTATTTGGCACACTCACTTAATCCCATTCTCCCCTCCAAGAAAAAGAAGAAAAACACTTCAAACCACACAACCAAAGTAGACTACTTAGCGACAACATGAGGCTCCAACTTTCTGCGCTTCTTGGAAGTTATCCCGTCATGAATACCCAGAACATTGCTGTCTAATCCTTATCTTCTACTAAGGTCCTCCTCCCCAGACACTCGAGTAAAATGCTTTCGCGTTTCTCTCCAGCCAAGTTTAAGGTCTCCCTACTGGGTTTGTCTTCGTCCCAAATGAGAGTGCCGCTAAACTAACATCCTGCAGTGGTTTTCAGTGTACAACAAACAGAGCTCACTTAATCTCCCACAATCCCCTCCTCCTTCTCTGTGACATTTTAAAACCAGCCTTGTGTCTCCCCCTGTCATCATTAAGTAATGATTCTGATGGCTGCCCTTCCTTCTCTCTATTTATTATTTGTACCTCTATTGCCAAAAACTGTTTATCTCAGTTTAACATGACTACTTTTTAGGGTTTCACTTGATTACAGATTAGTAGAACCTAGGAGCTTTCCTCATGAATCCTACATGCGTCATCCCGTAACCTTCCACCAATAATCCCAGAGGACTGGAATTTAGCTATGCCCTCAAAATGTTATACTTTTTTGTGTGTATGCAGTCCTGCCTGGATGTCAGTTTACTTATCATTGCAAATACACCTGTTATTGTGAGTTCTTTAATTCGGCAAATCCTGTCCATCCCTTTCCATCTCTCTGTGTATTTTGTCAGCTCCTGTGTTGAATGTCTTCCTGACTGTGAAAGTCTCTCTTTACCTGTGTGCCTCCATACCATGTTGATTCTATTTCAGGGGTTTCTGAGTGGATGGATGTTGCATACCCCGATGCCTAGAACACACCCACACACACCCACATATACACACACAAACACTCTCTTTCTCTATCTCTAAGAGCCTTAATCAGTACATCCCCCCCCCTTTATTTTCTGAGCCCCCGACAGCCGACATCCCTGCTTCCCCCTGGCTGTGGGTTTGACTGGATATAGCTGTCCATGCTGCTTGGTCATGGTGGCCCTGACAGCTCTGATTTCTGTCACAGTAAATTAGCTTTGCCTCTCAGCTGCCACCCCCTCACTGCTACCCCCAAAACTCCACACCCCTCCCTATAAGTGCTTGGGGCTTTGACTGACTCCCACTCATTCACTCACTTACTGTGCAGAAGCACATAGCCGATTCCCCATGGATTCAGGCGTGCTGGATGTGGTTCACTTCTCAAAAGCGAACAGATGTGCAGTCCACAGGAAGATGTATGCTGGAAGGTGCAAAGGCTTCAGTCTGAGATCACTTTGAAATGTCCCTCCACGTGTTTATGAATATAATTAAGGATCAGAAATCACATGAATGTTTTTGTGTCGATAGGAAAAAAACACCACCAGATTTGGCATTGTGACATTACACACAATCTTATCCCAAGGCTAGTCATCAGCTTGGCTGCTACATGTAAGAAATATATACACCCACACATGTACATCAGAGATATGTTAGAAAATGATTCTTAGCAGGCCCTTCTTGTAGGTGTTATGTTTATGTGGGCTTATCATGGCTCAAATAGCCTCGAAGTAATTTGTCTCTTTTCCTGGGAATTTGTTTTACTGTAAAGTCAACCTTGGTCTGAGTTTTTAAACGTGCAGGTTTCATTGCTTTAAGGTATTATGTTACATTCCTGTTTGTACAGTATGCTCACATATGAAGTCCCTAATTGTAAATGCATCACACTAACATATAAACCAGTCGTTCCTTCTGCATAAACTGGTGATGATTCATGTTTCTGTATGCTCAGAAGAATAAAAGCATTTGAATAAGGTGCATCATTGTGCCAGCATGATTCCAGTATTCATTTTTAGCTACAGTATAATTGCGCGCGGAGCATATCATTTTTCTCAGGCAGCCCTTGTTTCTCTGCTGTTGACATAACAATGGCATACTGGAACATTTCAGTGCCTCATTATTTTTGGTATTGACTTTCTTTCTGTAAAGGCTCCGTCGTTTTCGAGTCCAATAATTTATCAGTGTCCTCGGAGGTCAATTGAATCAAAGCATGAACAGGTAAACAAGACAGAGATAGTCGTTTTTCTGTGCAGATTTCAATTCCTTTTAATTGCAAGACAATTATTTGGCATTTGACTGCTGATTGCCTCTTGTCATACAGTATTAGTGTGTGTGTAGTTTAACAGAATGAGGTCCTCTGAGAATGTCAATATTAACGCCTTCTTTATCTATTCCCGCTTTTCTCACTGGGGCGACTAAACATCTCTCTGTGAGTCTCGTTTTTCTCTGCATGCTCCTGAGTACAGACTGGACTGTGTGTCTACAGCCCGCTGCTTTGTAAAATCCCTAATCTAATCAGTATCCTTGTATCAAGCTGTTTTGCAAATCCCGCCCCCTTCTTTCGCATATATTTGATTAGACTCAGCGTATGCAAAACAGTCTTGTCAAATCGTCCAGGTTCACAGTGGACCTCAAAGCTTAAGCCCTCACCCTGATGCATCCGGCCCCCAGCAGAAAGTGATTTTCTCTTCACCATCTGCTGCAGAGGAGAGAAGAAAAAAAAATCTGAAACGCACCACAGCAAAGAAATGTCTGCAAGACGAGTCTCGCCGACCGTTGAGAAAATGGTTAAGCTTCCTACAAGACAATAATATACCGCGTTATGTGCTCAGATGTATGCAGAATGTTTTTTGTACGAAGCACTGAAATGAAGGGTAGGCTATGCATACAGTATTTAAGTCTTTAGTTTGTACACTTTAAATATGCCTGCTCATAAAGACCAAGTCTTAAAATAATAATAATAATAACATTTATATTAGTTGAATAGGCTACCATCTAGCTGTGTCTTTTAATAAAATACTGTAGCCTAATGTGATTTTGAAAAGAAATAAATTAAACATCTAATCTTTTCATTATTGCAAAGTATGTTTGCAAAGTGATGCATGGTGCACCCACTGTAATATCCAACGTTAAAAGCAACTGTAGCTGAAGTGTTTCCATAGCGTCTGTCTGCCACTTCTGAACCCTTGAACCTCAACATACACACCCTTTTGTTAAGTGTTTTTCCTGCTTTTGAACGGCTTTTTGTTAGCACGGCTGACAGCCAGACTCAAATAAGAATGAGTCAGTGACTGTTTAAAGATTCGGAGGATTGACTTTTATTTCATTTCTCTCTGCAGTTGAATTTGCAGTCTGGATGAGCTCTCTGTTGAGAAGCAGTTTCAGACACGATTGTTTGCTTGTCACATGAAGCGGCTCTACTGCGCCATATGCTGTGTATTCATAGTGGTTGCACTGCATTATTGAAGAAAGCCTCACTCAAAACCCCAAACACCTGGTGTGAAAGCGGTTTTATGTGTTAGATAATGCTAGATGACAATATGAGTCTCTAGCTAGAGCTTTGCTCCATACAACCCTTCTGGTGGATGTAGCGCTCTGTAAGTGTGAAGAGACAAGCACACCATCTAGTGGTGTAGGACTCAACTGGAACAGTGACGCATCCGGTGCACTCCATCAATTCCACTTTCACTATTACTGGTGCTCAAGGCCAGAGTGGGACCTATTATCATCCCGAGTGTTATGCTTCTGACTAGATATGACTAGAGCTTTACATTGCAAGTATGCTCCTCGCACTATAGGCTACTCTACAACCATCTCATTTGCGATGCATTTTTCATACATCATAAACATTACAAATGCAAAGCCCCCCGCCCCCCTACACTTCTTTATCATTGAACTGCTGTGGCTTACCGTCAGCAGCAAACTAGTCTATGCTGCTACTAATTAGGGACTACAAGGTGGCATCACAACATATGTCTTTGATAAAGTAAAGGGCTTATTTTTCGAATTCTTACCATAACACTTCACACTTCCTTGATTCATCTTGCATTGTAGCCTTAGCTAGCATACCTGTCGCCATCATACATTTCTGTTGTTTGTTCAATAACTTTATTTACAAGCCGCAAACCCTTTCTCACTCGTCCTGCTTCCTTGGATTCCTTGAGTATAGCCTGATTTCTTAAGCACATTTTTACACTTTGGTTTTTGTATATATTTTATATGATATAACGTAATAGTGAGGTAGAAACGTTGTTTTTGACATTCACATGTATGAAGGGCTAGCTGTTCGCTGTTTCAAGTCTTTATAGGCTACTGATCTGAGCTAACAGGCTGCTGGCCGTAGCTTTATATTTAACAGACAGGTAAGGGAGTGTTATCGATGATGTCATCGAACATCGGCAACAAAGTGAAAGGAAATATTTTGGAAAATGTAATTTAAAAAAATGAATTCCTTCATTATCTTATTTATTGTATTCATGATTACATTAGCAGTCCTGTATATTTACCCCATTGAAAATCCCCCAAATGGCCAATGTGTAACGTTGTCGGAACTGATTTTAATTTGAACAAATCTCAGAGTGAGGTAAAACGCTCACATGCACGGATGCCAAACTGATGTTTTTACGCTGCCCATGAGCTGAGGAAGCATAACTCTTGATTGTTATGCAGACCCACGTCTTGAAGCGTGTCAACACAGAGAGCAGCGTGAGAGAAAGAGGGCTCGGGGTATGAACGGCCCCACGTCTCCTCAGCCTCTATCATCTGCCTTGATTGTTAACGGATTTCAATTAGGACTCACAGGAGTTAATATGATTGCTTGCTGTTTACCCTTTCTTGCTTCCTACCATGGAAGCCAATTATGCATGAGTAGCTGTAGAGGAGATCTGGACACTGCTAATGGCTTTGCTTCTCTCTTTGTGTTCACATTACCGAAGGATATGGGTTGTGAAATGAGATCACTACTGACTACTGTGCTATCAGTGATTGTGCTATAAAACATTATGGGCCAGAACATGGTAAATTGTGTGACGTGACTGTGGGGTGGCAGGCTGTCTGCTCTTTTATCTGTTATCCTCACATCTCCTTTCTCGTCCTCTCTTTATTTTTGTCCTCTCTTTTTTCCCCTCTCCTCTGCTCTTATATCTTCTTATATATGTTTGCTCATCCACTAAAACTTCCTCTTGCTCCCTTCCTTTGCTGTTTGCTCCTCTCATCCTCTACTCCTCTTCTTTCATTTATCCTCTCAACTCTTATCTCCCCACATCACTTTTTTACACCTCTCCTCTCCGCCTTTTATCTCCTGCCCTGTGGTTATCAACAGAGACAGACGGGACATGAGCCGAGCCTCTCACCTCTTCCCCTTCCAGATCGCTGCTAGATTGACGTATCTAAGAAAGTCCATTATGTCCTAATCAATAAGGATTAATGTACATTATTTAGAGATTTCATATAAATCACAGCTATCAAATTAATCATTATCGTATTACTCAGGGAGTCCAAAGACCATATTTCATCTGATATGCCTGGTTGCTTGTCCTTGTGAATGGCCATGAATGCAGACAATTTGTTCTGTGCTCTGAAGAATAAGAAAAGTTGAAGGAATCAGCGAATACGTCAGGAAGTTGACTTTACTTTATGATTTATACACATATTAAATAAAGAAAAGGCAGATAGAGAATCTGAACACTAGGATGGGAGATAAAACACAGCAATGTCTCATGTGTTGGTTTATCCGACTGCACTCCTCTGTTGAGGCAGCGTGATGGATCCTTGCAGCCAGCTGTCTTCGCCACCTGAGCCTCGTCGCCATGTCGCAGCTCTGTGCTCAGACAGACACTGGGGGACATGCGGGGTGATGAGCAGTTAGCAGTTCCATCAAGGATCTCCGGGGCCATCCGTGGAAAATGAAACCATCTCTGAACAGGTAACTCAATTTAACTCGTGGCCGCCTTCTCCGGCGCTACAAGCAGAATGCTTTCCCAGCTGATGAGATGAGGTAACAGAGCATGGCCAAAGTCACTGAGTGCAACAGGAGAGGCCCGCTTCACCTAAATTGCCTGGACATGGTCAAGGGAGGCTTTTCCACCACTTTTACAGATAGAGAAGCGCTCTGAGGAGTAGAAAGGCTCTGGGTTTTCTTTCCTTCCTTTTCAATCAATAAAATAGACTGGCTTTAATCATGGCGCTATTGAGTGCTGAAGCTAGCAAAATGAAGAGTTGGTCTTCTGGAACCATTCCCAACCTGGCCCCCCGTGTCAAAGGCATTTGCCTGCACAGGAGGAAAGATAGTGTGTTTTGAGTGAATTTGTAGCGGAGCCGGTGAGGTGAACAAAACTTTGACGATATGTTTTTCAAATTCACTCTGTGCTCTACACAGAGGAACTAATGGCTTGTTTTCTCAAAGGACATAAAATTGAGGTTTAAGAACATATATTCTTTAAAGCTCCCCTATTATACTGTTTTTCCTCAATAGGCCTACATGATAGGTCTTTATACAAAACATGTCTCTGAAGTGTTTGGCTGAAATACCAAACAGATCATTGCAGCATCCCATAATCCCCTCTGTTTCAGCCCTGTTACAAAAGTGCTGATTCTCTGTCTGTTACTTTAAATGAAAATAAGGAGCCCCTCCCCACACCCCTCTGGGAAATATTTGGTTAAAAAGAACACAATGGTGCTCTAGGAGGAGACTCAGGTGATAAGGAGGGGGGGGGGGGGTTACCTTGGTTGGTTATTGGCTAATGGTTACACAAGCCAAAAAAACGTTATGATATCATACAGGTTTTTATATAAATGGATCAGGAGAAAAAGTGAACAAATCTTTTTTTCCTGAAACTTTCAGAATGTCTTTACACAGAGGGGACACATGTTTATGTATAAAAGACATACAAAAGTGATTTTGCATAATAGGTGACCTTTAAGGCAATACAGAAATGTAATATTACTCTGTCAAGTAAAAGACTAGCATTGAAAATCCTTTGTATCGGCCAAAAATACTAAAAGTAGCTAACATAAATGTGCACATTTCAGTACAATTCTATTAAGTTATTGTCTTATATTGTTGTTCATGCCAACGCATAACTCTGCAAGTAGCATTTCCCTGTTGCAGACAGGTGGGTGAGCTAGTTTTATAAATTACTTTATGGACTGTTAAGTAGTTTAATTAGGTGGTTTGAAGATGATTAATGGCACAGAGCAGAGAAAAAAAAGGTTCTGCCACAACAATTTGGAAATATCTTTTGACTTTTTTTCTTAAACTTGGATTTCTTTGTAAAAATATTGGATAATATTACCTTGTTTGTCATCGAAAAAACATGAACTATAACTGGCAGCTGTAGTGGAGTAAAGTAAATACAATTTGGAATACAATTGTTATTAAATACCTTCAGCAGCATTACATTTAATAACCAAAAGATTTTAATTACATGTTTGTATTGCATTCACGCTCTGATATGGATCTTAACATTAGCTCCAGAGAAAAGGAGGTGTGTCTTGCTCTGCGCATTAGAAATTACTCTTATTAGACCATTTCGTAATTGTTCTCGATCATAATTATATAATGATCACATTGACCTTTCCACCGTCCTACTTAGTAGTCTGAGTTGGTGCATTCTGGAGAGTGAATGTAATGAGTGCAGTTTAATTTGTGGCTCAATAATGCTATCTTCTACTCTATTATTAATCACAATAAAAAAGTTAGCTCTGTTAATTATTGCAAATGCGTTACAATGGAAATGCCAATACAGTTTGAAAGCCTCTAGGTACTTTACAGAAAGTGATGTATTGGTTGTGCTGCAAGAACTCCTAATAAAAGTTTAAAGTCAGCCAAACAGCGGATTGATGGTTTTATATGTACAATGTCTTTCAGTAACGTCTGCAGGTCTGCCATTAGAACACATTAGATGAAACTTTAATGTTCCCTGTGGGCAAATTGGGTCATTACACCTTCATGTTAGAGGGAAGCTCTGAACATATACCATGTATTGGCATCCTACATTTCCTATAAACGAGCAGGGGATGTAATGAGGAAACAGACTTTCCTTTAATGATGAAAGTCCAACTTCAAACCTTTGTGACAATAGCATCTCTCTTTACTGCTGAAGTGTCCTTGAGCAGGAATTCATCCCGGCTCCAGAGCGGCTGTTCTGCAGCTGAACCTGAGGAGAAGAGAATACACACAAGAAGCGGACAGGCACGTGTTGATCACCTGCAGTGATGCTCACTGATTATTCAGTGACGCAGAAACTCATTCTATTTGAAAACAAAATGCAAAGGAAATAAATGATGTGGTTCTAAAACTGAGCAAGGCAACCGTAGATCATGCCTCTCGCTGTCAGCCGCATGCTGCGTAAGTGAGGCAGAAGATGAAAAAGAAAAGGGGGGGGGATGGTGGTGCGGTGGGTACGAAAACAGAATTGAGTGAGACTGATTGTAGCCTGCAGAGGGCATCCATTAAGCTCACCAAATATCATTATCAGATTTTCAATAAGGTTGCAGCCATCAGATAGTGGATTCAGACATTGTTGCTGCGGCTCCTTCCTGCTTCAGCTGCAGCAGGTGCAACACGTTTGCAATTCAATCTGGCTACAAGGCCACAAGGAGCCTTTACTTATTGCTTAGAAACGAGAACAAATCATAAGCCCAGCAAATATCAGGGGCTGGGCTGCCTGGGGAGTGGCTAGAGACCGGGGGGGCTTGGCTGTGCACTGTTGTTTGAGCGATTACACAATGATTACCACCCGCTGTGTACTGTTGTGCTGGATGTACACAGCAGTACAAGGGCACTTGGGGGATTCACAGTGTTCTTCATTATCTAAATGTAATTTGCTTTCCTGATAAAGTCTATCCAAAATGAAACCATATTTCAATAGATTAGCCCTCCCCCCCTCTGCAAACCCCCAACACACATCACAGGCCAAAGCTAATGAAAGATAAGAAGCTAGAGATAAGGGAGTTTGGGCTTGCGGGGTGTTTTTCCTTTTTGCTTTATTGTGCAGATAAAACACTAAATAGTCTGCATAAGCAAGCACATATCAACAGAGAGAGCGTTAGTGGGCTGGTTACAATAAGACAAGAAGACTACCAAATAATTAAACTTGGAACCCATCTGTCAGTGCAATCTGGCTGAGGTGGCCCTCGTCTCTCTGTTTTGATTTTTCCCTTATCTCTCTTTTACTGGCGGGCGGTGAGTAACAGTGACCCGCTAGATTGCTTCCTAGACCATATTTTCCAGTCTGACTCCTATAACGCTATCCATTCCTAATGTCAGTGGATTTATTCTAAAGCCTAATACCCCCACAAAACGGCAAAAGAATTGCACAATAAAGTAGAAATGACAAAAAGAAGGTTAAAGGTGAGTGGTACCTGACTCCTGGGACCAGCGTCTCAAAGATAGATTTAGATTCTGTCTCATTTGTTACACAAAGCTTTCATGTTCTTATCTTCAGTAGGATTTAATTGACATGAATTCTTGCTTTAAAACTACAAAACATGGCTGGCTGACCGTGGCTGTTTTTTTATCTTGTGTAGCATGGAGCAGCTTCAAACTGCATTTCGTTTTTACAATAACAATCAATGAACTTTGACCTTTAGCCTTGGTCAGAAGGTGTTCCTGAAACTGTTTCTATGGAAACATTGATCAGCAGATGCCACTGATTGTTACCATGGAAACAGGGCTTTTTATAGGCTTTGGACAGGTTGTTTGACTTTTTAGGCTTAGACATATTTAGAAATACTCTAACTTGCATTGACTAACATAAGAGCAAAATGAAGACCTTACACTGCAGAATTCTGTCTTTGTGAAACAGGTCCCAGAGCCTCATTTCGGATCCAGTTGGCCTGAGGGTAGAAGCTCTTCCTGAGCCGCTTGGTTTGTCCGGTACTTTCTTCGCGACCTTCAAAAAAGAGAAAAACGCATTTTATCTGCGATTTGGATCCTTGTTGATTCTCCAGCATCATTCATACAGTGCCTTGTGTAAATATCCCATAGGCAGGGTAGAGCATCGCCTATTGTTTGTTCAGCGGAACAAACCAGCTTCATAGGGAGCGTCATATTTTATCACAAACAAAACATTCTGCAATGAAAACAATTTGACAGATTTTATTTCCCCGATTTATGTACAACAAACAGTGCTTTGAGGAGGATTGCCACCATATCCAATTTAGTCAGTCTCTCAATTAAGGCTGCAACTAATTGTTTTTGATGAATTGATTAATCAGAAACTTTACATATTTATATATTATCTTTATTTTTTATCAGAAAAAAAACCTGCAGATTGTGGTTTAAAGGTGTGTATAGGTGTACAGCATATGCACAGGACTGCATGGTATTCAAAGACTGCACAGGCATCAGTGAAACAAATCGACACACATGACACTCTCCCATTTGCCAAACAATCACTCTTTGCCTTGTAACACTACGGATTGTGTCCTGTCCAAGTAAACAGTGTCTTTGAAGTATTCCCCCAATGTTAATAGCCGATGCACCTTTAATGATGAGGCAACAGACAAGGCCTGGGAGAAATATTAGCTCAGCAAGGTCATAGCAGACAAGGTCCCATCTGTCTCTGTGCAGCCTCGGTGGATCCCAGGCCCTTACATTACTGTGGCCCCGGGGCAGGGAGAATGGATCATCAATCTGATTTAGAGAGACTACGGCCAATGCTTGTCGTTTTCAAGCTGAATAATACTAGTTTCTTCTCCTGTCACCTTTCGCAGGTAAATTCACATTGCCAAGTGATGTTAAACTGTCTCATGCATGGCGTCACTTAGCCAAGACCTTCAGAGAGCCTCACACAGCATTACATCACACCAACATGCCACAAAGCAGTGCTCCACCATGCATATCAGAGTCTAGTGCAGCACTGCATTCAGGTCAGCGAGAAGAAAATAGAGCAGAAAAAGAAAGAAGTAATATCCGTTCATTCTTTTCTAAACTGGGGTAAACACTGCTGCTGTTCGTAAGTAATTCCCTGGCTGTTGGTGAACTCAATGGCCAATCGTTTTGCTCCAACTTCAGAAATCACACAGCGTGTTAAAACGGATCCGCCTTGCCTTTAGCGCAGGCACTTTTCTCTATACCCCAGAAATAAACAAACATCTCAACACTCTCTAGCCATGGAATTTGGTGTTGTGGCTGACACAGTGGAAATGTGGTGTAAATGACAGGCTTTATATGGCCACACGACACTGTTGATAATGAGTCTGTAATCCATTTGATAGCCTATAAACAGGGTGAGATTTGTATGAGCCCCAGCCAGGAAAGGCAGGCAAACAGCCCCCTGAGGTAGACATTACCATAAAGAAATAACCATGAAGAGGAGCACCGGTCTAGTGTGGGCAGGTCATCACGTTCCAACCGATCCCTGGTGGTGGATCTTTGCACAAAGGATGTTGTTGAAAATGAAAGGGTAGGAAAACTCCCCCTCTCGCTGACTTCTGTCACCTCCTTTTCACGCTGGTGTTCAGGTCTTTCCAATCCCAGCTGTCTTCTTATCAACCATGCCCACCTATGAAGCCCCCTCCTAAGCAGCTCATGCGCAGGGAAAATGTCACGTTTGTCTTTCAGTGTAAATTTGCTTATCTTATAGTGAAAGGCGCCCGTGAGAGGAGAGAGGTTGTCTCCAAAGAACGTGGGCCTAAGGGATCTTTAGAAAAACCCGCTTCTTCCCTGCTCGCCATCCCTCTTATGTGACACAAATCCCTCCAACAGTGGAATAGCTTCTCTATTCTCAGGTTGCTTCAGGTACATTAGCCTCTATTTTGTTACCCTTTTGTGTTTTGTGTTGCGTTCAAGCACAGCGGAAAAACAGCAGGGTATTCCGGCTGTCTGTGTTGGGTGTTTTAAAAACCCTGGCAGCTGCCCAAGATGCAGGCGGGTGGCTGGACCAAGCCACTGTTTTGAAACCCGATTCCTGCAAATACACATTGATATTCAGCTGTAACTTGCTGTTTGGTTGACTTCCAGATCCAAACTGCATTATAAAAGGTTTAGGTATTTATTCACTGCATCGCATCACACCTTCCTACTGAATCCAAGCCTCCCTGTAGAGAATCCCTTCCTCTGCACACCGTGTGATAGTATAGCTTTGTTCTCTCTGGCAAGGTGAATATTGTCAAGGGATCATTTAATAGAAGAAGGATTGCTTGGAAAGGACAAGAAAAGGCCTCAGGTGGAGAACCTCCCCCTGATGAGGATTAGTTTTATCCTGCATATGCAAATGACATTGATTAAGCCATGGAACAGTACTTCCCCTGCTTCGGTGTGGCATTCCTCTTCTGCAGGTAATCTCTCGAGAACGTACTGCAATAGAGCCTTGGGAGACAATGCTAATAGCCAAAGATGAACTGCTGTCATCACGGTCATAATGTGTGGCTCACAGACAGAGGGGTGGTGGCAAATTACAAAGACATGTCATTGAACAACTGGTGTTTGCTTTTCCTGATCTGCATGCTGATTATCATAAGTAACATACTTCTCTGTTCCTGAAATGCACTAGATGCTTCTTTCTGTCCATGACTACAAAAGCCTTATCGCCTTCCAATGCTGGGACTTTTAACGTCTTAATCCTTCAGCACATTGCAGGAGATTATCTTTCTAAAATTAACTAGCCCCTTGAGACTGCAGAGATAGCAGCTGTTTTTTTGACACTTGGCGAGTTTTCAGCCAACAAAGTGGCTTATTACAAACGGGAAAGTGTGCTCACATTAGGTTTTTCTAAAAGCTGTAAGATTATAGGACTATTATGCCGTTTCCCGTGCCGCTTGATGCTTTCACGTAGAGAAATGTTTGTTTGCAGGTTGGAGGAGATTTTCTTTGGTTACAAAGGCTGTTTTGGCAGCATATGTGCTCTGCATGTTGTCGCTATGCTGGGAATTAAAGATGGGGGGACTCTGAAAGGCTGACGATCCCAATTCATTTCCGTTGTGTGTGGTGTTTACGAGAGGTAGTCAATCTCATTTTCTCAGAGGTAAATTCAAGAGGACATTTCCTGATAACAAATATAGATGATCATGCGAATAAACACGATTTCATTAAAACACATTGATTATAGTTCTAGCTCCTATATTGCCAAAAGCCCCAACTAATCCTCCAAGGAGCTGGGATTTTGAGAAAAAAACAGGACTCAGAAGGTTGGAAAAAAAATGTCTACTCACTCACCTTTTGTTGAATATGTAGATCTGCAGGGAATGAGTCATTATTACTGCGTATGAGTTTTATAGGTCAACCAAATCTGCTGCTTAATGTCCGCTATTATAAGATATCAAATCCGGAGTTGTTAACGTTAATAAATTGGACACACATTGATGTTGCATTATGCAGCTCCTTTTCCAGAAGGTAATTGATCCATTGGTTCATTGATGGGGTCTTGCCTTTTAATTTAAAGAGAGCCTAAATGATAGAGCAGAGTGGATGTGCACTAGCCAAGCATTTTTAGTCTCTGGTAGAAAGTGTTTCTATTAGTGATTATGTTTGTCTCATTATCAGTTAAACACGTGCCTTTTTTAGAAAGTATTAATGACTCCTACAGTTACATTTTCTGTAAGTATTTCAAAGGTATATGTTAATGACTTGTATTGTGCATGTTGAGTACCATCCTTTTTGGTTAATGAATGTTAACTAATGTAATGTAATATAAAGGCCCAAAGACTTTATTATACTGATCTTAGCTTGGCAGTAATTAGGGATGCTTGCTTTTATTCTGCACTAATGGGGAACTAAATGCAAAAGATTCATTCATTGTTACCAACATCTTATTCAGGAGCTTAAGAAATCTTTCAGCCTCACTGAATATAAAGGCAGAAAAACAACTCTGACAGGCTGTTAGTTTGTCAAATAGCAATCAGAGATTCACATACAAAGTCCCATTTACACATATAGGTAATTTAGAATCATTAACCCCCCTGATTTGCATGTGTTTAGAGTGGGAGGAAAGCCAAATGAACAAGCTCTGAACAGATGTAGCCAACGATTTAAAATTGATGTATCAATTATCCACAGCAACAAGTGTCAATCTCAGGTTTCAATGTTTGTAAAAGCACTTTTTAAAGAATATGAAAACCACAATTCACAGAGCAATAATGTTATTTGTACTAAACCACATTTACTTGACATGTCATAATAGTTACTTTGTTAAATATGATGCATTTCTAAAGATTGAACTATACAATAATTAAGATAAAGATGATTTGCTCCATCCCGAAAACAACTAAAACAATAAAATGCTACTTAATGCATTATTTATAATTATCCGATAATACTCTGTACAAACATATAATGACTTCCCCTCTTATTATCCATGAGGTCCAATAAAAGATCAGAGACTTTTCTATGCACACAAAAGGTTCCCTTCTCAGGTTTAGTGTCTGTTCAAATCAATGTTGATGAGCACAAAATGAATATTAGTCTCACTCTCATAATCTACCACCAATGTCATTTTTGAGAATTTGTCAGAAGGCTACAAACAACCTTCCTTACACAAAGCACCACGTGTAACACCGCCTGTCAAAGACCTTCACAGTATGTCAACATCGTCTGTGATCAGCCACCAGAACAGCTGATGCAACAGTTGGTTTGCACAACCAAAAAAAAGCAACACAAACTGACAGAAACCATTTCAGCGATCTCATCTGTGGGCTCGTCATCCTCTGTCGCCACAACTGACTTGAGTGGGCAAATGCTAACCTCTGATGGTGAGGGGCATTTTGGAGACATATTCTCTTCATGGAAGAATCCAGAGTGATCAAGAAATGTGTATTTGTAACACTAATAATGTGAAATAGATTCAGGGGGGTTTTATTATTGTAACTCGCCAAAGGCACAGCTGTGTAATAGCCATGCTGTCTAATCGCCATCTTGATATGCCACACCTGTCAGGGGGAGTGATTCAAATATAATGTGCACGGAACTTTTTTGTGCTTAGGAAAAGTGTTTTTATTGCAACCATAAAAAAATGAGAGAGAACAAAAAAAGCATTTATATGTTTGGTAAAGGGAATAAGCTAATAGATAACACTTCAACACACAAAGAGGCTGTTTTGCTGCGTTATGGTCCTTAAATACTAATAGATCTAATAGAATCTATTAAAAATATGCAAACATTTTCAATGCAGGACTTTCACTTGCAATGGAGTATTTCTATTTAGCTGAATCTTTACTTTTACGCAAAGGACCTGAATCACCCCCATCCAGTGTTGATGCTTTTATGCAGTGTCACACAGCCAGTGCTTCACAGAAAATATACTGTCTAAAGTGACTATGGATTTGTGTTGAATAACTCCAGGCCCAATAAGATTTTTTGCATCTTTAGTTTCGGGTCCATTTTCTGCAGGACTGCCATCCTCCATCTTCTTAACTGCTAACCAAAAAACCCGACTCACAGACAGGTCCGTGGTGACTGGAGGTCTGAAGTGGCCCCTTCTCAGACAGCACGCTTTAAGGTAGTAAGAAAGCGAAGCCTACATTAAACAACCTGAATGGGCCTTCAATTTGAAGAGTAATGAGCGCTTGTATGGCTTTCTACCTGTATCAATGCCAGTGTGTGCTTTTATAGAATTGTTCTCATTATTCACTATTTGGTGGTGAACTGTGTTCCGCTTCAACTCACTCCCTAGTAATATAAGCTATTTTATAGAGTGCATCTATTATCTGTAATCTGATAAAGATTTAGCAGCAGTGTATGGTTGCTCTGCTCCAGCCTCCTCTGTGTGCAGTAAAGCTAAGACTCAGACAAGTGAGTCATGTTGGAAGTGACAGCAGATATTTATCACTGCCACTGTTTATGGCACAGCCTGCATGAACACTTTTTTCCTTTTTTCCCCGTCAATCTAAAGGCCTGAGCCGGAGAGTTTAGCACTAATAAGACAGCTTCAGTGTTCCTCTCGCACCCTCCCCTCCTCTCCTCTGTCAGATGAAGGAAGAGATCTGAGTGCTTCCTGGAGAGCCTCCCAGTGATCACTGGGAAGAAATAAAGCCGATTGCTTAAAAAAGTAAGAACAAACACCACTGACTGCCTGGCTCGATGTGAGGCAGAAGTAGATTCTGCCCCATCGATGTTTGAATGTGTGAAAATCAAAAACACTTAACAGGTTTTCATCACCGTACACAACTGGAGGCTACTGCGTTGCTACGGTATGCTGGCAAGCACCCATTTTTCTAAATTAGGACTTGCATCCGTATCAGCATGCCCTTTTTCTCCCCTTAGAAAACATGATGAATAATTAAATAATAAATAGTGGAAGCCAGGGAAATGTCATCAGTGCCTCAACTTGAATTTTCCTGAAGTGATAAAAACGTTCGTACAATTTGTTCTTTTGAAGCTTAAGCATCCTTCACTAACCTCTTTCTTTTTCATCTACGTTTGTGATTGGATTTGAGATTAATAAAAGATAATGGTGTTTACCTGAATTTTCCTCACAAAAGCCCTCATACAAAGCATTTCTTTAAGATGTTTTGCATTTGTGACTGCTGCATGCTCTGCGAGCGTCAACAGGTTACTAAAATGTTACTGCAAAATAAAGCGTGCTGAACATTACTGACCCTGGAGGGAATGGATTTTGTGTTTGCTTTTGGTCTCAGCCTGCCATCATGATATACCCACATCCCTTCAGCTATGCTGTGATTGCTAAGGTTGTCTGCCAATGGTTTGCTGTTTACTTTCACTGCACTTTCAAATTACTTGAATCGCCTTGTGAACTTGAACACACGTTTTCTAAAAAGCATCCGGAAAGTGAACAGGGAATGTTTTTGCTTTGCTGGCCTCAGTATCTCCCTTGTGCGCCGAGATGTCTCTGAGGCATTCATCTATTATGTCATCATGGCTCCCCAGCATATTTCCACTCTCCAATGAATGGCATTCTCTATTATTTAGCTGCTAATATGGCTCCTCACAGCCCCTAACATCTGACATGATGGGCTTGCGTCTGATGCTTTCCTGCACTCTACACCATCCCCGACTTAAAAAGGGGCCAACTCTGGCCACACTGGTCACTTTATCTGTTCTCCTCGTTTCCTGCTAGTTGCATTAGCCTTCCCACTGGGGTTTCTTTTGGCACATTAAAACAGATTTTGGTTAATAATTGATGCTGCGATTTATGGACTCTAGTGCCTGAGGTTCAATCGTAAGCCTCCACTTAAAAAGAAAGCATGCCTCTCATTCTTGCCTATGCCTCGCAGTGCTGTGATTTATAACTTCAGTTTGATTGTGTGCAATTTATAGTATGGGAGTCTATTGAAGAAAAGGAGCAGACGTATCATTTTTCATACAACAGTCATTTTGATGTGATTATGTTTGAGTTTCGGATTTCTCCTTCACACGTCAACTCAAGACGATGAAGAAACAAATATCGATCTACGCGCTACGAGCATTACATCTATTTGTATTTGTGCAGCGTTGGCCTCCTGGCTCTTGCCTTTGATTAAGAAACCGTGCATGAAACTAATGTTCAATTTTAACCCTAGTGTTGACATTATGTGGAAAGATCTATAGGTTGTTAATCAATAGTATTACATTGGTGTTCAGGGAAAGTGTGATCCATGTGTAGGCATTAGGCTCAGGGTTCATTAAAATTCTTGCAAGATGCTGTCGAGAATAACATGTCTCATAATGTTTTTCTGTGATCGCTTCTCCCTCTTAACACAAATATAGCAGTGACATTCATATATTTACTCTGGATATGTCATTCAACTATATGTGTCATGGGACTGGGCTCATAAAACCAGATTCTTGGATAAGAATACAAAGTCTTTGACTCAAGGGATGGAAATATCTGTCAGTCCACCACTTTCTGACTGAAATACGTCAGCGACTTTTGGATGAATTTTCAATTGATTTCATTCGGACATTCATGGTCCTCAAACATTTTATCCCCTGAGTTTTGCCTTAGTCGCACCATGAAACTGACATTTGTGATGGATGTGAATGTTTTAACAACCTTTGTATGATTGGTTTGAAATATGATACATTCATGCTCTGATTATGATTCATTTGAATACATTTGGTGATCCCCATTTATTGTGAGTATGTTTGGATTTAGCTAAAGCACTGCTTGGTCACTCACATGTTTGAGCTTTAAATGGTGATTTGTGCCCTGTCACTCATTCATGAATGCAGTCAATGCTTGTCATGTGTGAAAAAAATAGTTTTCTATTGGTGGCTAAATCTTCTCTAATCATATGCTTTTATGCAAATTACGTTAAATCTGAAGGTGAGCCAACGCTTTGTTCTGCATCAATATTTTGATAAAACACAGCCAGGTGAGCAGGCACGGTTGCAGAGTATGTCAAACATGATTTCATACAGTATGAAAGACTGAGCCCATGTGGGATACAATTTAAAAGCACATTGATAACTGTATGGTTTTGCACATTAAGCACAACAACTGCTTTTGATGACTCAAATACATAAAACCTCAAAAACAATTCAGCGAAAAAAATCATTGTACCACTTTAGCCATTTCTAGCATTCCTCAAAGACTATAATTCCTTTCGTCTTTCAAGGAAATTAATAAAGGAGAGGAGGATGGATTCATTCCCTACAAAGCAGAATATAAATCAGGAAGAAGCATTAAAAAAAATACACCTGGTTTCAATCCCCTGAAAAGAGGGATTGCTACCATTTCCAGCTCCATTTGAATTTCCTGTTTATTTCGCTCTCTGAAGCTTTGGGATCTATGAAAGGATTTAAATGCCCTTCAGTCCCTGTGTCTTTTTTACCATTGCCTTTGATTTATAGATTTGATTTTCAGCTTGAAAAGCAAAAAGAGAGACATTCCAAAAAGGGTGAAAAAAAAAATCACCATCATGACATGGAGGAGCTTAAAGCGAGCTGAAAGGTAGAGGAAATAGGAAGGATATAAAACGACCATTGCCAGCTCCACAGATGAAATATGAGGAATTGTGGGAAACCATGTAACAAAATGTGATATGTGGCAAATTAACTGGGCTTTATTCAATCCCAGAGCAACCATAAGAAGTCCCATTCTGCTCAGCCTGTATTGTACTGTGCCCTGTGCCGACAGGACTCACTTTCGCTCCACAGTGTCAGGATCCCATTAATATCTACAATACACAATCATTCCTTCCTCAAAACTCTGTAAAGACGCAATGCCTCATGTCATTTCCTTTCATTTTGAAGCAGTGATTTCTCAGCAGGAGATGTCACTTAGGGATAAACGCCCTGACTTCAACTTGACTCCAAAACTAGCCATCACTATTGTACCCCTGTCGCTGTGAACTACACATTTCCTCAACCCCACTTTTCCTTCTTTTTGTGAGAGATCAGCTGGGATGAAAAACGGCATCCAGTGTGCCAACACAGTGGGGAAAAGGCAGCTTTTGTGATCCACAGTTCCAGCCACAGTGCTCCTATGAGACCACCGGGCCATTGGGAGCCCAAAGGGTGTCAGACCGTGGCTGAGAGGCTGGGGGCTTCTGGGGACCACGGGAGCACTGAGCTCACTGAACAGATAAACCCAGGGGATTACTGTAAAACTGCATGCTCTTCAGCCTTGCACATGGTTAGAAATGGGCAACGTTGACCCTATTTTAATTGAGTACAGCCTCCAGCTCAAGTAGGTGACATACATGTACAGTGACATACATGTACAGCGTATGAGGCAGCAGCCATAAGCTTCAATTTAAGCAGATGGCTATTAAACATAAAGGTAGTATGATTCATTGTTCCACCTTTTGCGAGAGCTATGTGTGGTAATTTGCAACAGAGTTAATTTCCACCTAATGAGTAAGAGAGATTAATTCATGTGTATGATGAATTGCACAGCGGCAAGCAGTCAGGCTAAGCAAATTCTTCAAAATGTGTGTGTGCGCATGTGTGTGTGAAAGTACCTTTTGTGAATGCTTTTCAAACTCTGGCAAAGACTGCAGGGGCACTTATCTGAAATAAGTAGGCCTGTCCTCCACCGCAGTCCTTGCTAGCAGCTACATATGGTAATGAAGTGCATGAGATGAAGAAAATATGTTATTTGCAACACAAACAGCACTGCAGTTAATTCAAGCAGCACAGCCATAATGCACTCACACACTTGTAATACTTTCCAAGTGTAAAGTTCACGTGAGAAATGGAAGAATGAGCTGATTTGCGTTGCAATGATACACTCAACATTTTATTTTTTAATAATTTACTTTGAAACAAGGCTTTTGCAATGCTAACACATGAGACTCTAATTAACTGTGGTGGTATGTAACCAGCTGCCAGAACATAAATTGAAATGAATAACTAAGAGGCTTGCCTGCCAAAGTGAGGCGATGATGAGGTTATGATGTCCGTATGTGCAGTGTTTCAGTGATGGTGTCCTCTCTAACATCAAGATTGTTTTAATCTGCCCAAACACGTTAGTTTAAACATGCCGACATTTGGCACTCCTGCCTCTTTCCAAGCCCATCTCTTCTTTGTGTCACGTCAGGAGTGCAGAGCCACTTCACATTTGAAGCTACAGTCTGTACTTTCACATAATAGCTATATTGTTGGGCAATGTTTACCATGGAGACAGAAATCATTCAAAACAAGAGCAAACCTTTGTTGAATCATAGATCAAAACACTCTATTTTCACACAAAAAGGACCTGATGTTTATGCCAGTGCAGGTATTTATCTTTTTCCTGACTTCTGCTGTGGTTTGACAACGATTACCTTTACTTAATAAAAGAATATGAAGAGTGACATACAGAAACATGTAACTACTAGGTATGATTCACTTCAAAAATGGTCTGTTATTATAATTCTTACATATTTTCTAATCCTCATTTAGATCCTAATTTATTCCTCCCTTATATCTTTGTAACCACTATTCTACAATGTTACTAAATAAACACTAAACCTGCAATGGAGACATTTTTCATTATGAATAGATTGTCATATGTACCTTTCTGTACGCAGGCATATTACATCCCCCTGCTGCACACACAAAAACAAACAAAGACACATAGAAAGGGGTTGTTATGAGTCATTCATAAAGACTAATGACAAAATCCCCGCCTTCACAATGTACCATGAAGGCGCATGTTTGATCAAATTATTCACACAGGTCCAGAGCGGCTCATAAGGTCAGCTAATTAACAGACACAAGGCGAGAGGCATTTGCTATCACAATCAAATTTGTGACTGAAGTCCTCCTGGCTAACTAACACAGCTGCACCCACTTATCACATAAGCCCAGTGGACCATGAGGTTAGCCATCAAAACAAAGACCCCGTCAGCCACTAATAGGGTCTCCGGAAGATTCCTGGACTGTGTGGGTGGAAGGTCAGCATCTTTTGGTCTGTTACTGTCATATATAATACATCTGATTATTATCAAGGCAGGCCACCAATCAGGAACCCACAGTTGTAACAGCGGTAAAAAAAAAACTAGCGGTGAAGAGTTTATATTCCTTTGGCTTTTCCTTTTCTCTTGTGTTCGCTTGCTCGTTTCAAAGGCCACATTCTGTGTATCTAAGCAAACTCATTGTCATTTAACTCATGAGTTTCAAAGATAGCCCAGGGAGAAAAACCTCCTGTTCCCAAGCTACCCCTGCAGTTATGTATTCCGGTGGCCACTTGTGTATTATCTGTCTATCTTTCACATTTCCGAGTGTGAATGGGCACTGGGCTCACAGCAGCAACTTTACAGAAACATAATTAGAAGGGAGCTGGTATGACAGATGGATTACAATGATAATTGAGAGCGTGGAGAGTGTATCGTCCTAGCTGCAGTGCACCTGCTTTGTCTTTGGCGTAAACAGCAGAGGAGGTAAGAATTTGTCTTCCCATACAGCGTGCCTGTGGAATTACAATACCTTTCAGTTTGTTCCCCTCTTCACGGGAGCTTATTCTGCTAACACTGATGAAGAAAATTGTAGATAGCCTGATTTTATTATTCCAAAGCAGATGGTGCAAAATGAGACATGGGTGCACGACAGCTCAGTGACCTTCATGTTGCTAATCTAACATTGCCCCTACATTGATCTAACATTAACCCTCAACCTCACAGAATATGCATGACTCCAAACGGGGCTGGTGGCCTGCTTGCTTTCGAACAAATCACCCCTACATGCAATTACCTCCTGCTCTGGAGTGATTTCTTTCCTGTGGATACGACGGCCCTTTCATTTGAGTTTGGGAATTAAACAGGTTTCCAGGATAATTAATTTGACAGACAGACCCCATTGTGCCCAGTGTCAGCCCAAAAGGAAACCTTATTGCCTCTTGTCCTGAAGGTTGACTTTTTATTGTTCTTTTCTTTAAAGGAGCACACAGTGCCAGCCCTGTAATTGACTTGAAGAAGACAGCATCGAGCAGACGTGTTATTGAATGCTTGAAACAAAAGCTCTGGTCTCTCATAGGAGCTTGTAATTCCTCTAGTGGGAAACATTGGAATGTAGTGCACCCCCGGCATATGGAAACCATTGCAGTGTTTGTTTGTGTGGTCAGCTTTATATTGAACACATTCGCAATTCTCCCCGCTTGTAGCTTTCTTATCCCAGGACGAAATGAAAATGGATATAATCTGAGTGTGTTTCTGTCTGTGAGTGTCTATATGAACGTGAGGAGAAAGAGAGAAGATCCAAACCAAAGTGTGATCTCAGTCTAAATCACACTGCCTGCCTGGGGAAAAGACCCCTCTTCTTGGGGTTAGTCAGTAAATTAAATCACGGTGAGGGCCCCATTTTTCAAAAGTAACCTTTCCGTTGACAGTGTAAGTGGGTGTCAGGCTCTCACCGCAGAGTCCGAGCGGTGGAATTAGTGTCGTGCGTAGCGACACCAGTCTCTCAGGGCGTCATTTGTAGGGAATTTTGCAGCATTTTTTCAAAGCCTGCCTTCCTTTCTCAGTGCGCTCACAGTGTAGGAGGCCATCTGCCTCCCTCCTGTCTCACATTCCTCATTTCTCTCCTCAGCAATCTCTTCCCAGCAGTTCTCACACTGTCCTAAAATGTATTTTTGGTGCAGCTCATGAATGTTGGCCTTGACAAGCTGTTTTTGCACCCCACAACCATACTGACATGCTTGGAGTGTGAAATGCCGATTTGCCTATACGGAAATATTCATGCAAAATCAGTGCGGCTAATGGAGATAAATACACTACATGGGTAGGATAAGGCTGGAATGAATCTTTATTCAATTCAATTAATTACAAATGTGTCCATCCAAGCCTGTAAAGTCAATAGGACATGTTTGAATTAGAGCTACATCGCCTTTTCTAATCTTTTAATTGAACACAAACGAATGGAACGAAGATGTTCATAAAATGTGATTCTATGCCTCATAATCATTTTCGCGATAAAGCAACTCTCAGAGGCTGTTTATTAGTCAATGATCAAGCAACTTAACTGACTCATCCTATAATCCGTTTACTGCGTCCTGTTTGACAGTGTCCCAGAGTGCTGCTGTGATATCTTGACAATAGCATCCCTGTGGATAGTATTGATGGATTTGTGGCAGTGGTGTAGTGGTGGTCAGTACATTAATTATGTATCTGAGTGCTCAGTCGGCACCTTTTCTAAAACTGTAACCCACTGAAATGAATACAGCAGTCATTGTTAGTCTTACACTTTTGTATTGTAAGGGATTTGAATTACACATAGAAACTAGCTTTTTTATTTAATTCCAGAAATTGCTGAGCGGGTCCCTGGCTAATGCATGCCCACTGAATGCAAATTATCATAATCTGCTTGTTTGTAAAAGCGCCATCTGTGCAATTAAATAGTTTGGTGATGATAGTGTTTTGTTGGGAAGATGTGAGGGTTCCTTGCTCCTAAAGGTGTGGTAATTCTCACCAGTCTGTTTGCCAGCCAGCGTGCATGCCAGCATGAGGCTCACCAAGTGCGTGTACGTGTGTGGGCGTGTGTGTCTGTGTGTGTGCACAGGATGAATCAGGAGTGTCTTCTGAAGAAGGGTTGCCTGGGAGACCAGCCTGGACCCCTCCAAACGTGTCTGTTCTCCCACTCCCTCCCTCCTCCGTTTTAAAGGTGCATCAGTAATGAATCCAAAACTATTTCAGGAAGGCACTTCTTAGTAGGCGGGTGAAGCCCTCAATACCTGAAGCTCTGATTTGTTTCTTAATGCCACACATCTCTGTTTCATCACTGCCACAGCTAACATCAAAAACAAAGAGGAAAAAAACATTCTCCGACTTCTGCATGTGTTTTTCTGTGTGTGTTTGAGGGGGAATAACTGAGGGAGGGAGAAATAGATTAATGCGCACCGAGATGCAGTCAGAGGAACAATTGTCTTCAAGTCTATAAGTGCATTTGTTCGCCTTGTTTACCTTCTCGTTGAGATGACTGAAGACAACTTCCTGAAAACCTTGCCACGAAGTGATGCTACTCTTTTTTCTCTTTTTTCTAGCCAGCTGAATGACGTCTCGCAGGGAATGGGGGCTGAAAACTCGGCGCACAGTAATTCCTTCGCTGTGACTCATTCATTTTGTATAAACGCAAGCGGTTGCAGGGACCGAGAGTCAGTGTTTTAATTAGCTGGATTTTTCTCCTAGTCGGCCGCTCGTTTCAGCTCTTTTCAGCTCGTTTCAGCTTGTTTCGTTTTCTTTCTTGTTATTTGGAGACTGTGGAGATGATATGCAACCCCGGGGGAGACAGACACCACAGCCGAGCGATGCGTCCCTGCGCTCCCGTGGAGTTGGTCTGAGCACGAAGAATGTCACCTACTTCTGCCGGTCCTAACATCTAAGTATTGATCCTGAAAGCTAATTCCTTAAAAAATCACTATATTTCTAATCTTGTGCAATCACTGCTTCAGGTAGTGACGATTGCAGCAGCTTTATTGCGTTACGCGCTTGGAAATCAGCATACATAGACTAAATTAAGCCAGTTCATCAGAAGCGTGTGGTTATCTTCTATTACTGATGTTTTCTGACTAATGGATGTAGCGTCTCTTTCCGAGGGAACTGTATTACCGTCAGGAGCTTCACTGTTCAACAAGCTGCACCGCTCACTCCTGGCAGCGACGCGATGGGCGCAGTTTGTCTGAACCATCCACTGCGTCTCGGTTCTTCAGCCCAGCTTGTTGAATCTCTTCCTTGCTGAAAAATAATGGATTCGTTTTAACAAACTTCTTTTACCTCTGTGGTTCTACATTCCGCGTTTTGCAGACTCCATTTTTCCCTAAAAGTTGATCATGGCAGGTCCAGGTTCGTGCGTGAAACTGAGCACTATATGGAGAGCATTTTTGCTCATGAGGACTGTGGTAGATTTCGCGCTGCCTCAGGAGACTTATGCGCCCCATTCAATACGGACTGAGGGGCACCTGACCCTCGGTGGACTCTTCCCGGTGCATGCCAGAGGGGCCGATGGCATGCCGTGCGGGGACCTCAAAAAGGAGAACGGGATCCAGCGGCTTGAGGCCATGATGTACGCTTTGGACCAAATTAACCAGGACGATATACTCCTACCCAACATCACCTTAGGCGCCCGGGTACTGGAGACGTGTTCGAGGGATACCTACGCACTGGAGCAATCTTTAACTTTCGTTCAAGCCCTGATCACGAAGGACACCTCCGACGTGAGATGCACTAACGGGGAGCCACCGGTGTTTGTCAAGCCTGAAAAAGTGGTGGGAGTCATCGGAGCCTCGGCGAGCTCAGTATCGATTATGGTTGCCAACATCCTACGCCTCTTTCAGGCAAGTCTTTGAGCGTGAGCGATAGTTTTGTGGGTTTTTAAAATAGTGTTTTCACTGATGCAGCTAGTGTCCAAGCATCTGGTAATAATCTGTTTTAAAGGGAGGAGTGTCCATTGCCTCATTGCAACCCACTCAGTTACGGGAAGCAGACGTGAACAGGGAGTAGGCTTTAGTAACCACCATAAAACCTTATCTCACAAAGTAACTGGCATTGACAAAAATCTTCTGTTTTTACACATACATTTTCATTTTCTCCAATTTAAATTTGGGGCATGTTATAACAATTTCCTCTAGATTTCTCTATCTTAACATACTGTTACAAAGGAAAGGCGAAGTGATTTTGGTGGTTTTCTCCTCCACCACACTGTGGGTGAGACAGCTGAGTTGCTGTTGCTTGTCCCCGGTGGTGGTGAAGAACAGCTCCCGTCTGTTCCAGTCTCAATCCAGAGTCTGGATGAGTGGGCACTGACAGCCTGACACAATCACACCCAAACTCAACAACCCCCTCCTGAGAATAACAGGCCCGCTCCATGTGATTGCACATGATTATATGAGCCTCTTGTGCAGAGTGACTGCAGGCATTTTTATGAATTGTTTTGAACCTAAACGCCTTGATTTATGGCTTCCTTTTATCTACAGGAGGCACCTTCTTTGAAAACAGTTTCAAACTCTTTGTGTCCTAATTGAGCTCGATGGCTGCGAGTTAATGAAATGAATTTGCACTACTAATTTCAGAATGAGTTAGCAGGGGTTCATGGGAAAAGCATCTCTATTCCTGTTGGATGGGAGTCGACTGACAGTGTTTGCCCACTGCTGGTGCTGCAGTGGAGAAGGAAACACAGCAGGGCACCAATACAGTAGATGAATTATTTAAGACACATCTCCATAGCAAAATGTCTAATTACATGAACTACCATGTGGATGATTATGCAAATGTGAAGACTTTTATGCAGTTTTCTTGTGAGAGGACAGCAGTGCGGATCATCAGAGTGGCAGAGTTAGTGCTAATGATTTGCTGTTGCAGATTGTAACTCATAGTTTTGTCGTCTTGTGTTTTGTTTCAGTTCAATTAGACAAATCATGCGGCCTGGCTTTAAGTAGCTGATTAACTGCACTGCAAGACCATCAAAGTGCTTAACATGCTTTTAGCCCTCCTCTTCCTTTTCTTTTCAAACACACACGCATGCACATAACCACTTACACATGCAACACTTTTTTTTTTCTTTCACAGCAGTCGTCCCTTGAGGTTTTTCTGGCTCCATAGACTGGACAATTAGACCGATGGTCCCAACCACAACCTTCAGCTTTTGGTTCCTATATAGGCTGAGATAACAAATTACTTTTTTATTATCCAAGTTGGTAAACCCTCTAGCGATGCTTTGAAGCACCCTCAATACAGTTGTTATTTTCGCAGTGTGGGAAGATTGCAGTACTTCCTTTTTGTGCATGAAAGCAATGCAACTTGTATATATTTGGGAAATTCAGACAGGTTTTCTCATAATGTCAGGCATACCAGCATGTCTGTAGATGTAAAGCGTAGGAGTAGGGTGTAGTCCATGAAAAATCTTGATCTGGAGCTCAAGCTTGAGGAATCTGGATTGAAAAGCAGTTGTCATGAAGCTCTGTCAGACACTTTGTATTTCATCTTATTTCCCTTCAAACGTTGTCAGAGAGGTGAATTTAATAACCACAGTCAAATCTGCACACACGATAAATCCAGTCTGAAGCCGTTTGCCCTTCAGCACACTTGTTTTTCTTAGCGGTGATGATAGCTCTGATAATAAACGATGATGAATTAAATGTGAGGCCACATGGTAGTGTATAATCAATACTTAGCAGAAATGAGAGCTCCCAGCAAATTTACGCTCATTAGTTTTACTGCATTTGATTAGTGTGTTGCAGCCTTTACAAATGTCAGAGATTGTACATAACTGCGATCCATCAAGCATCAAGTGATTCAAGCCAAAAGAATGAAAAGTTTGATAATAACACCTGTTCAGTTATGATTAATGAAGCCAATGAAGCAAAGCCGATTTTCTTCTGAAGAAAAGTGTTTCTTGTCCTTGTCAATTTGAGTTATATTCGATCGTGGCCACAACTAAGCAGTCTAATGGACTTTGAAGTGAAATCTTTACACATTAAGCTTTTGGTCAATTTGCTCTCACTGAGCTTTTCTCCGAGCCTCTTTCACCCTTTGTTCTCTGTGAATATCATCAGGTGATTTGGTGTCTCCCCTCTGTGATAAATAAATGATCAGTGCAGCTTAATGTTTATTGTAGATTTGTTTTTCCATGTGCAAAACACCACGGTTGTCTATTCAAGACATGAGTAGCTGCTGAACTGTTAATGCTGGGAAATTGACATGAGGGAAAGATTTTTCTGAGGACCTAGGAAGGTTGATCAATACTGTTGCCATGGTGAGGCCGATTTGCTGCTAAGATGTTTTTATTTCACTGCCTTTCATGCTGTGTTGGAAATGAGAAGCAACAATGCCACAGGAGGACAAAAAAATCAATCAGCCAAACTTTTGAATTGTTACCAGGAGCAATGATGGTGTGCACCTTTTGAAAAATTGTCCAATCCCTTCTGTGTAGCTCATGGAGCACCCAGTCATTCTCGGGGAGGACGACACTGTTGAAAAGACCCGGCAAATTTGTCTATTTGTAAGGCCTGGCCTCTTGAATGAATCATGAAATTGATTTTTATCCAGATGACATTTACATCAGGGAGTTCAGCTTGCAATTCTCTGTCCATCTCTTTTTTTTTTAAACGGGGCAAAACTTTGTATTGAATTCAGGTGAACTGCGTGTTGTCCCCGTGTCTGGGGAAGCAGCCCCTTCAGACGAGCTGTCTAAGTGAGGCATTGACGTCCTCTGCTCTCAGAGCCCTGACAGGCTCCGGTCGGCTTTTTATCTCGTTTTTTTTACAGAATCACCACCGTGATTGATTTGAAGGAGATTGAAGACTTGCAGTGTGATCTATTCCAGAGACTGTTGTATAGACGGATGCCATAGGAATATGACTGCTGTGTGTTTGACTTGAGTGACAGGTTCACACAAAATGTCAAAGGTTAATTATATTACCTGTTTTTCTAAACACTTTTGCCCTTTGAACATTGATGCATGAGCTAGTGCAGGTCAATTGCTCACGTCTCTAACACTGTGTTCAGCCCCATCATAGGGGACACTGTTGGTATGTCACGTATGCACTATATGATTAGATACGCACACACACACACACATCTATATATATATATGCATACAAAGAGCTCAATTACCATTTCTGAAGGAATGCAAACACAATCGTCTTATGGATATTTCATGATCCACACCAGTGACTTTGGCCGTTATATTTTTTTCCATCGCTTGCTAATTGGCTTTCATTCATTCAAAGTGTCACACAGAGACCCCACTCAGTGCATTATTTCTTCATAACAAGAATGTGAGAAAATGGAAAACAAAGTAATTCGACTTCTCATCTATCTTGACATTTCTGTCCAATTTATGGTCAAGCCTTTTGTGAGAAAACCATAAGAGCTATTTTATGTATATGTATATATATCTAATATATATTTTATGTACATAACATATATATACGTGTGTGTGTTTGTAAAGATGCTATTATTGGGTGGGAGTAGTTAGTTAGTTTACTCTCATTTACGGTAGGCTACAGCAAATAATGAGACTCCTGTTTGTTGCTAAGAGTAAAGTCAGGTAGTCTGAAAGTCGAACAAGACTGGACCATTTATCATGAACAAGAATGAAAAAAACAGGTTGAGAAAGGCTCAGTGGGATTCACCTAGTAGAAAACTGGCTGAATATGCACAATGTTAATAATTCTTAGACCAAAGAACAAGGGAATTGCTAAATCAGAATGAGTAATGTGAGTCTATCTGTTTGACTTTCTAAATGGTTTCTATTTAAGCTTGATTTTGGCCAAAAACTCAAAAAAAAGAAAAACTACAATTCAATCGATTGTTTCATGTAGAAGTCACACATTCATATGAAAACGTATTTACAGCAGCTTGCTAACAAATAGCTGCAACAAAAAAACCTGCACACATCTATCCTATTCCCAATGTTCCTTTTATTCTAAATGGACATGACCTCAGGTAAGGGGTTGGGAGGATGCCTGTATTTATAGATGAGCTGTGATGACACTAGTAGGAAGAATAACATCGTACCTATGTGAAATTCACATCAGTTATATCAAGAAGTACAGCCCTGAGGGACACAATTTGTGTCTGAAACATTACGTCCTTGTAGAATAAAAGAAGACAAGGGAACAAGACAGAACCATACCGTTTGGTTTTTGTCATAGTTTCCACGAAGAGCATAAAAACAATACATTGCATACAAAACTCTCCAAAGAAGGTCTCCTCTCCAGAACTATAAACGCACTTGATTTACGGTCTAATGACACTCTTTTCATAAATAACATTATTCCTGACAAGATTTAAATGTTTGATAATTCATACTATTTTTGTAGAACCATTTATATATTTTTTATACATAACCTATAGAACTAGGATACTAGGCTTGTTTGAGACAAGCGAGACCTGCGCAGACCTGCGCAATTTCGATAAACGTCTTGCTAGTGCGTTGCATGATGGTTAGTCATTTTGTCCGACTTGCTCTGGAGGCTCGCCTACATGAGACGTTGAAATCTCGCGGGACAAAGACGCCCGCAGCCTTGAGAGCGAGGCGCGGCGAGGCGCCGCAGTTCCTCTCCACGGGCTGCGGAAGCGAAATGCTTTATGGGAAACGACTCGCTGGTATCTCGAGCTGAGCGCTCATTGGTGGTTTTTACCACGTGCTGCTGATGAAACTCTCCAATTGGCTCGGCAAAAGTTTGTTGTTGTTTTGTGTCAGTTTTACGTCGACCCCTCCATTAACATTTTTCATAATTGTTCCACAATGTTTATCATCATGAAATTAATATCTATATATGTTATACTATACTTGCACTGCTTACCGTTTTCATACTTTATACATCTTAGCATATTCATACACACTGTTCATACTACTCACAGGCTGCTGTGTATATTCATACCCCTCACTGTTTATTCATCATTCAATTCATTCTATATTTCATTCTGTAGATTGTGTACATTACTTTTCACTTTACTGCTTGTTGCACTCCTGGTTGGAAGCTAAACTGCATTTCGTTGTCTCAGTACCTGTAATCTGTGCAATAACAATAAAGTTGAATCTAATCTTGAGCAGGAACAAATGTGTTTACTTAGTACATATCTGACATTAACGATTAAACACATGCAAACCGAGTCAAGCCGAGTCCGGAGGTGGCGGTATGAAGAAGAAGAAGAAGAAGAAGAAGAAGAAGAAGAAGAAGAAGAAGCCAACTCGGAGCTGTCTGACTTCAGCCGAGCTTTTTGAGACCTCCCCCGGCTGCGATCGGCTATTCTCGTCTACTTTCGAGGCGAGCCGCAACGCGTCTCAAACAAGCCTACTGCCTATGAAATGGGTGAATGTTCTTATTATACATCCATGTTCGTTTCCCATCAAGCATTTCGCTCGTCTGGGGGCGTCTTTGTCCCGCGAGATTTCAACGTCTCATGAAGGCGAGCCTCCAGAGCAAGTCGGACAAAATGACTAACCATCATGCAACGCACTAGCAAGAAGTTGATCGCAACTGCGCAGGTCTCGCAATTTCTTATTTGTTTTACGTTTGTTAATTATGGGGAATGATTATGTTAAGAGGTGGTTAACCTGTTTATGTTTGGGTCGGATTTTTATGTTGAAATGTGGTTTGAAGTTTAATTGTTGTCACCTGTTGACGGTAAGCCTGTGGGAGGGGCTATGAGCTCAAAAGGGACGGGGTTTGGTCCTGGAAGGGATCACTCGGAAGAATTTTGAAATGAAGGCAACAGCTGGCACATGTTTGGAAGAATGTTGCAATGAAGGAAACAGCTGGGAGATGTTAGGAAGATTGTTGCAATGAAGGAAATACCAGAGCATGTTTATGTTGAGTGATGGACAGCCTGTTTTGGATTTTTATTTTGTTGTTTAAGTTGTGCTGGTTCCGTTTTTTGTTTTTGTTGCTGTAAATAAAGTTTTGGAGCTTAACCCAACCGACTAGGCCAGTGTTTTTTGAACGGACAAATAGAGCCCCGTCACCATGGTTTTTGGGAACTTTAAAAGTGTTACTTTTTTATTTGTCCCATGGATATACTAAATACATAATCTTCAGACCAGTGATTATCCTCGTTGGTCCTTGGGCCCGAGTGCCCTGCTGGTTTTTATTCCATCCATTTAATGACATACTGACTTATGGCCCGCTCAGACCAGAATTGGCAAGGTAACATTTACTCGCATGCTGTGTCAAAAAGCAGGTAGGGCAGGAAATAATGTGGCCTGGGTTACCAAGCATTACATGAGGGTGTTAGCATGGCCATCAAACTAACAAAAGCATTCCTCAGGTTGAGAAACGTGCAGCTGTTTTATTGATTACTTTCCACTCTTTTGTTCCACTATCTCTATCCTTGCACTAATGGAGAGCCAGAAAGCATGAACCTTGTCCTGCTGTTTGTGTTCTTTAGGCATGCAGTTATAGAAACAAGGATGCAAACAATCAATAGGTACTTAAGGAGAGGTCAATCCCGCCTGGTCTTTCAAATTGGCTCGCAGGCCGTTGAGCCTTGCTATCTTTCAGGTTGGAGATCTAACAGATTGAACTCAGTGAAGAGTGAACAAGATGAGTTCAATTAAAAACAAGAAGCAGCTTTTTGGTATGAACATGGTAGTTATACTGGGATGCAGATAAATGCATTTAACTGAAGTGATCTGGTTGGAAAACTGGCAGCACGACTCTGAGTTCCAGGTTTAACCGACTATATGCATAGATCCGGTGTTGGAATTGGAAATATTGCAAACAAAAAAATCCATTATTTTTATAATCGAGTTGGGATGTTTGCAAAATACAATTCCATGTCTGTTAATTGTTTTCCGAAGCACAAACTATACTCCAGGACAATTCAGACCTGCAAAGGCAATAACTAAACTGATAACAGAAGAGGGTTGCCTGTGAGACTAATTTATTTATTTTAATTCTCATGCTTTTGACCTTTTTGCGGGACATAGTGTTGTTTGTAGTGCTGTTGCTCTCATGTTCAGTGGAGCAGGTGTATATCCACATGCAAAAACACTAGGCACTGTGAGCCATTAATGCAATATTAATAGAATGAATAAAATATCCCTGTGTCAAACAAGTTGTCATTGCGGCTGACATGAGGTCATTAGGTCAGCAGCCTGCCACCAGGAGAATAAATGAAACCGTGCACGCCTGATATTAAGGTCTTAGCTATTCCCAAAGGCTTTGGGGGATGGTGTACTTTATTATTCAGCAACATAATGGCATGCTATATGAATAAATGTTTGTCAATGAAAATACAGCTGGTTCACTTGTTCCATTTGTCATTTAAATTCAGACATATTTTGTTTCTTTGTGATGATTGTGCTTATAGCTAGTACTGCTTCTGTATCTTTAATGAGGTCCCATCCTTCATGGGTTTGCAGTCTGCTTGAGGATTGCAGCAGCTTGATAAATAAAGGTCCATCTTCTTCTTCTTGACTGTCCCAGTCTGGCTATCACCGCCATGTTCTGCCACTTCATGCAAGGCGAGAGAAGAAGGCACCTGCTTAAAAGCTTATTTCTGCTCCGATTGAGGTCACACCCGCGTTCCTTTAAAACATATTGTCGGCAATGACTGAAAAGTGTGACAACAATAGCACTCTTAGACTTTGTCGGAAGTTTTCTGCAGTTTATCTGGGGAGCAGAAGGAGCCACAGAAGAGGAAACCCCATTACGTCCGATCCTCTTACGCGGATGTGTGCAGAAGCATGAGGAGCTCTCTGCTGGCTCTGGATGGCCTCTCACTCATCCCTCCTAAAAGGGAAAAATGCCCCCATTGCTTCAGCAGGAAACGATTTGGGCTGAAAGGCGTTATAACAGGGTTAATTGTAGTTGTTGCAACGCACCACTGTGGGTTTCAGGCAACATTCTGGTTGGATTACAAAGTCACTAAGCCATAGCAGACTTCTGAATATCATCCAAGTATTTTTCCATGGTAGAAAACCTTATTTGAGCTTGAAACGTCTGTATAGATCAATAAGAAATGTGCCTTTTAAATATGATCTGTTTTTGTGAGGCACATCCCTCTCATCTCACAGTTCCTCAAATTCTGCTAAATGAGTTTAGAGTGAAATTGTTAAACGGCTGCCTTTTATTGCTGCCTGTAAGAGTATCTGCTGCTTCAAACAGAGGTATATTGTTGCAGTTCCTCTCAGACCCTATATCTGTGCTTTGTTCTCTGTTTTATCGCTTTCTCAACACTTTCCCACCCCTGCTCTGAAACCACATTTCACCTTTTAAAGTATATTGCACTTAAGACTAATCCTGCGGATCTACTTGTCAGGGAGAATCCCCTTGCAACACATAAAAGATGCATTTTAAGGGAAAAAGGTTAAGACTAAGAATGGCTCTGTGAGGCTGATCTAATGCAGTGTTAAATGAGTGGTGCAGGGATGACGTATTTTTGTAGGCCGACCCGGAAGTAAGCTGCGCATGGTTTCCCTCAAAAAGCAATGGGACTTCTCCATACATGGGATTTTGGAATATTGTAAAAAATAAGGTCTGTGGAAAACGAACCTGTTAGATAAATGCACGTTTTGTTCAGCCGGATAATCTCCACATGTCTACCCTACTTTTAACATTTTCGAATCATAAATCTAATCGTCAGAAGCAAAATACTAACGTTATGCTATAAACGAACTAGACAGCTGAGTACAGCAGGGTCGCCACCTTCAACGTCACAAGTTCACAACAACTTAAGATCGATATTCAAAAATACAGATTCAAAATTGTACAAGTTGAAGCGTTTGTTTTAACAGTTTGCAAGAAGCAGGTACCTGTTTACAGGCAGAACAGGGGCAAACAAACTTAGTGGGTGTGTTTACGTGTTCGGCGTAATTACGTACAATGTCCTCGACAACTTCTGTAGTCCTATTCAGCCACTTGTTAACAACCATCGTTTTTCAGACAATTCAAAAATCACCAGTGGGGTCACTGCTGCTGATGTATTTAATCTTGTAGAACAAAACGTGATCCGTCTCTTAAATTTGTGTCAACCACAGACCTTATTTCCAGCTATTTTCCAAAATCCTATGGAGAAATCCAATTGACTCTGAGACAAGGGAACCGGGAGTGGTAATTATTATTTGCTAATTGGTACTAAATACATCGTACAATTCAAACTAAAGCTAGTGGGTATGTTTCTCAGGTCTTCTGTTGTAATTAGTCAGAATTGACCTTATGATGGGACAAGAGGAAAAGGCTTGTGATCTCCAAAGTTATTTCTAGCAATACATTTCCGTACACAATTCATGGCAATCCATCCAATCCAATAATTGTCAAGATGATTTAGTCTGGATCAATGTAGACCGTCAGACTCGCCACCAATACAAACAATGGTCCCATGGGACAGTCCCCTTGGCGCTAACGATCACAGAGGTGTGCAAAGATATGTCTGCTCTGATATTGTCAAAGTTAGATTTACATATTTACTTATCTAAAATCACAACAACACACTTTCTGGATCTTTTTTATAAAAGGCTTCACATCAAATTATTTAAAAAAATATATATATATTTTTGTGCTCAAAATAGTAGGCTGCTTATTAGGCCACCCTTCTACGACCTCAACACCTCTGATAAAAGAGTCTCACTCTGAGTCACTTTCACCATCTTGTTAGCAGCTCGTCCTCGTTATTCCTGCAGTCAGAGCATCCCTGTTTTTAATGAATGACACAAAATGTGTGAGAAAAAGTGCTGATGACTCATCATTAGAAAAATAAAAAGCAAGGGCTACATCTCAAGAGTGACCTGAACGTAGGTCTTAATGAAGGATAGGAAGGTGTCTCGGACACACACAATGTGTCATCTGTGGTGAGACGCTAGCTAAAGACAGCATGTGGCCAAGCAAAATGAAATGATATCAGGTAAAGGTCAGAAATTATTTGAGGAAAAAGCAGTTGGCACAATATAAAAGATCCACAGACATGGAAAATCATTTGAAAGAGCAGGCAGTAATTTACAAAGGGTGATGGCGTCATGAAATATGGAAAAAAGTAGAGGGGGGCTCTGCTTTCTGAGGATACAAAGCACCACTGCCGAAAGCTACACCCCTAGTATGGCTAACAGAACAACAGCTTCATATCCACGCTCTGCACATGGATGCACACATCTTCAGGGTCTAAAGAAATGTGTGCAATGTGCTGCAAACTTAAAAGGGACAGGAGGTGCACAGCTAACAGGGCTGTCTTACTGTCTCTGGAGGCTGGTGGCACGAGGCTCTGTTTAGACTGCACACCCATGTGAGGGCTCTAATGTAGATGGCATGCCACTGAAGAGCAGCACGCAGCAGAGAGGGAGAGACAACACAATAGTCCTTCCACAGTGTTACCCCTAGTATCAAGCCGGTCATGCAAGGATTTTATTATAATTTGTATTAATTATTTAAATATTATAAATGTTGCATAATTGTGTAAATAGCATTTTACTGTTATGACTGTCAAGCAAATTTCAAATAATATAGTTTTGCTTCATAGCTTGATTTATTACAATAGGAATGACCTTTTTTAAGCTGATTATGTATTTTGTGTGTAAAAACCCCTCCTGAAATTTGAAGAGGTTGAACTATCAAGTAGCAGAAAAATGTATGTGCGCTTGTTGGACTGCGTGTGTGTGTGTGCATGTGTGTGTGTACTTTTGGATCTCGTGGATGTCAGGATCCAGTGTGCTCACAGTATACATAATAAACTGTCACCAGGATTCATTCTTTGTCCTTCATATTACAGCAGGGCCTGAGGGTGCATCATAACGGTTGCTAACAACACTCAGTAATATATAACCATTATATCAGCCAGTCCAGTGTAGACCTTTAAAGGAACACTAAATTATTAGAGTGCAGCATGGGCCTCGGGTAGTTATGCTAAAATACCTGTTGATTTTACATGAAATGAAAGAGTGTAACTTTGGTGTTTCATTAGATTCAATTTAATTTGGTCTATTCCCCTCGAGACGATGCTTTGCAAGCGTGGGGTTTTTTCTTTTCTCTGGTTGGCTGTACAGTGGCGTGTCGGTTCTGTTTGAACATAGTCATGTGTTTCTGCTCTTTTGAGCTTGAAAAGTATACCACAGCAGCCAGAGCATACATCAAAAATCCGTTGACAGGATAACTGTTTTCAGATGCAAATCCTGTGGGATTCAAGCGCTGCCTGAACCCCTGCTTCTGACACTAACATTGATCTCGGGGAAGACCTCAATCACCATTGACGTTTTGAAAATTAAGCTCTTTCCTTTCAAATAGGGTTGCTTAAACTAAAATTGACTAGCGGACGGGAGCTATTGCTGACTGAATGTAGTGTTTTTTAACTTCCTTATCAGTGTTGGAGCACTCGCATATGGCCCTCAACGAAGAGAGGAGGATCAATAGCATGTCATTTATCAATGGATTATGCATAGAGCTGTCAAGAGCTCTCTACCTGGAGGTCGAAGGACAATATTTGCCTGTAAATATACTCAGACCTTTGGGAGGCACCACCATCTGTATGCATCTTCTAGAACATCTCTTTCCCCCACTTCTGCCAGTAGATACACTTACAGAATGTATTTTTGATATTTTATTATGGAGGATTATGATCTGTTTTAAGAAAGCTATTGTACGAACCTGATGAAATACCTCCGTCAGCTTGGTCCATATTGTGACTGATGGTTTTGTTTTTATTTCCATCCATCAGTCATGTTAATGGGACAACAATATGTTAAAATATTCACATCCTGGGGACGTGGCCCCCTCAAGGTTAACCATCTCAGGGCTTTCATTTGGTTTCTGGTTACTGCAGGAGTGATATTATGGCTAGGCATGCAGTGGTTAAGCTTACAACAGGCCTCCAAAGAATTTATGGAAACCCAGTTTTATGCTTGACGCATGTGGTTAACACAGGACCCCGCCACAGATGCCCCCAGAGTAGGTTTTGATTTATAATTTAGCGTCAGAATCCACCAGTTTATGGCACCACAGCAACACTAGACACATGCATTGTACGTGATAAGACTATATCTTGTTTTGTATTCCCCACATGAACTGTTATTTACATTTTTCCATTATCTTTGTATATTGAACAGCAATGGGCTACACAAATACTTACATCCAGGTTAAATGCCTACTGTATCTCGCCTTGACTCATTACCGAACAGGCGAGTACTCCCTGAGCAGCGGCCGTGTTTACGTTCCATCATGCTGCGATAGAGAGTGGGGGTTTCAATGAACAGAAGGTTTTCCATCTCTTCGCTCGATGTTTATTAATGGCGAACACTACTGAGTGTTTCAACTCAACTTCCATAACATCGTCTTCACTATTAGCATCAGAAACACAAACAGACTTGTCCCAGTTCTTGCATTTCCCATGGGTTTTCTTTTACCGAATGTATTGTCACATTTTTATGGCGGCCCAATTCTGACACAGCATAGCCTAGAGCGTAGCTTTGGCAGCTTCATGCAATAAGCCCCTAATTAACAACTTTAGATCAATCTTGAGTCAAGGCAAGTGTGTATTACATTACATTTAGCTGACGCTTTTATCCAAAGCGACTTACAATAAGTGCGTTCGACCAACAAAATACAAACTTGAAGAAAACAGAATGATATAAGTACATCAGGTTTCATAGAGCTAAAACATTTAAAGTGCTACTCAACTGGCTCTAGATAAGTCACGTATACTCCCATTGATTATTACAAGGTCTCAAATCTTTGGAGATTAAACGCTGGTCCCTGCAAGGTTAACTATTAACTATACTGCTATATTTAGTGTTTGCTTCAGGCTATTTTGGGGTGAGGGTTGAAGTTAGACATGTTGTGTTTATGGTTAATGGTAGGTAAACACATCTGTGCTTTGAACATGTGTAATTACAATGTCCTAGAATTCTGTGAGTTTTAGGTTGGCATTAATCCTACCTTCAATTTTCCAATTCCTGTGCGCAGTTGGGAACACGTCCCATCTTTCTATTTTGAGAAACCATCCGTACAGATGTTATGATTTTCAATGTGCTCTAATGAACATAAAATGAATAAATAAATAAACACAAGGCACTTAAATTCACCCACTCAGCTGGTCATATTACAAGTGGCTGTGAGTAATCGAGTTTACCCGAAGACTTTGATTTATTTTTCTGTACAGTCACACTACCATGAATATTTTAACATTGTATCTGTTCAGGCCAAATGCAGTTAACATCATACTTTTCTGCCAGGGTTCATATGTTTAGCTTTTATAATACTGATTTAGAGGAATTGTCCTCTTCATTCTTAAAACCACAATCTGTTTATACCAGTTATACTTAATATAACTCACATTTAAAAGACTAAGTGAAATAGATCAACACTATTTCTTATTTTCAATGATCAGTAAGGCAACACGTTTAAAAGCCTGTTTTTTCCAGATCTTCTAAGCAAGGGATTGTTTTTGTCTTATTTCATCTCGTTTGACAGATTGTGTTTTGAGCAGACTTGATCTCCACATGAGTTGTTTTGGGGAAGAGTCATGTTAGTGCTCTTGTTGAAAATAAAGATAAGCCTTCAGTAGCGGTGTGTGACAGTTCCATTGTATTCATCTGGGTCTATTCCTGTTTCGGCTGGTTAACTTGTCTGAGGGTAATTGTCTGATCTGGCGTCTGTTGCGCATCTCTGCTTCTGGCTCTGAAATACATGTCAGTGTTCAGCCTTCTGACACTTTGTCTCACTGCGAGTGGAAGTTATGTGAAATATGCGTGTCACAAAAACACATTACACATAAATCTTCCCGGTCCATTAGTCAAGACACTTGCTCTGATGAATCATGATCTCAGTGAGAATGAGTCTATTGACAAAGAAAAGCTCTTTGGAAAACTGTGTCCAGTTCATTCAGAGTTGGCAAGTTGTTCAGTATGGAACAAAATAAAGCTTTTTGTGCTCACTGAGAGCACCATTGTCCATTGTTGGCTACGTGGCAGAGCCAGTGTGTTGCTGACACGACTACCTGGTCAGATGCCCTGAGTGATGCTCCACACCTGCAGCACAGAGCAGAGAGATCACGACTGCACTCAGGATCATTATCCTCAGAGTGAGCCGCAGTGAAAGTAGCAAACATAGTGCGACTTTAATAATCTTTACCTAACGTTTTCAACCATATAACAGCCACCTTTCTTCACACCCCATTGCTCACAGAACAGTATGATGTTGATTAGAAGCAGTAGTCGCAGTGGTAGTGTTATTAAATATTTGAAAGGTTAAATGACCGTACCAGCGTGTTTGCCTAATGTTACTTTATCAGTGCGGAGTAATGCACTGAAAGAGCAGAATGATTTGGAGTCTGTACTGCATTACCGGATCACTTATATGTGACTGTGACAAAACAGAGTGCAGATCTGATGTGAACTGTGATGGGTTACACAACTCAAGACATTTGAATAATATATTTGTATTTTGTAGAAATGAATAGAAGACAATGGATGCCTGTAATTGAGACGAGACATGGATTAAAGTGTCTGAAGCACAGCAGCCTGTGCAGACCGCAATAATTAAATAAAGTAATCAGCAACTTAAATCCTATAAATTGACTGTAGGTGATAGAATTAAGCCTTACAAAACTCACAAGTGTCTAACAAGAGTAAACGCTTACAGTCCTTCAATCGGCTTTGTGAGGCTGTACTACTTAGAACAAAAGTCTAATGTTAGCATTGCTCAAAAAGATATTGCTAACCCAGTGATTTTTTTTTGAAAGTTTGCAATCTTAATTTACCCTGCTAACATGCTAATACCTAATCAGTACTAAAAACATAAAACAATTGAGGGTGATGCCAATGTCATTATTGAGCCATAAACCAGTACTGGGCAAACTACAGTCCATTTCTGGCTTAATGATGGCGCTAGGTTAGAAGAGAGGGGATCGCAAAGTGATTAGAATTCAGCCTAAGGGGACATAAATGTCTGCACCCAATTTCATGGCAAGTCATCTAATAACAGTTACATTTTTTTACTTTAAATCACAGATGTCAACTTCATAGTGGCACTATAGCAAAAGTCAGGAGATCACCAAAGTTATTTGTATTCATTCTCCGCGGACCATGAATGTAGAATGAATTTTTAAGGCATTTCACAGGAAAACCTGAACAAAATTGTCAATCCATCCAACAATTCTTGAAATACTTCAGTCTGGACCAAAGTGGTAGACTGAGAGGACACAATTTCCATCAATAAAGCCATGCCAGCTGAATGGCCAATAAACAGAAGTGTCATATTAAATCTCTGCACGTAGAGTGACAAAAAAAAACAGAATTGCCAATCCTAGAAACATGTGACTGAAAAGGGAAAAAACAACCATTTGCAAAACCAACCCTTACCATATATTTGCTTCTACATTAAGAGCTTGACTTTTCACTTTCCATGTTCTTGCCTCAAGCATCCGAGTCATTAAAAATGCAGCAGATAGAATTTCAGAACCATTGAGGGACCATACATTCTTGATTTTAGCATTTTCTCATTTGAACATTTTTATGATCTGTGGACATATAGCCGACCGCTGTTCTGACTCTCAGCAGACCTTATTTTTTTCTTCTTATGAGTCACGTTAAGCATGATATCTTCAGGCCGTTCTGAATGTCCCCTGTCTTGACAGTAGAGGAAAGGTGACTGTGCTTTTGCCACCAGGATGCAAACACTGCGGGAGAGAAGGGACTTTAGTGCCCTGAACTGAGCCTCCCGGGTTGGGGGTTTACACTTTCATCAGCATCGTCTACCAATTAAATGCTTCTGCTTACAGATAGTAAATGTAAGAGCCTGTTCTGAATCTGACAATTCTAGCAGAGGAGGAGAGATTTGTATAAAGCCTTGGAGGAAGGTCTGCCGCTGCAGCTACAACAAAGTCCTTTAGTTGACTGTGAAATGCCCTACCTTGAAGACTTTTTTTCATACCCACACTCAAGGTTGTCTTTCAAATTGCTTTTATTATCAGTCTTATCCTCTGGTGTACTCGGGGTTTTGCCTACTTGTAGTTTTATCCTGGTACAGTCTGGATGTTTTATCTTTAGTTTTTGTTCATTTATTCCTTCAATTGTTTATCCATTTATTTTTAACTACTTTTCTTGTAAATGTGTTTCTGGATTTTCCTTGCCTTTTTAAAGATGTTAATGTTCTTTTTCCAGTATTTTAAAGCACTGCTCGATGAGTGAGTATCTTTGTGTGATTAGCAGTTTAAGCAGCATATTCTGCATTTTTCCTTCTAGAATATAATCTCTGCGTAATCACACTACGGCTGCATACATTCATTTCCAAACACCCCCCTGTGAAAATTGTTGCAGTTTCCTTAATGTATAGCACAAAACAGCAGGCATAACATCCGTTCTAGCTATTTGAATGCTCACGGAATGCTTTTGCAGGAAAGTGTATTCATCTGTGCATTCCTAATGACATTGCAACTTCTCTGACACTCCAGATCCATACGGGCTGACAGTGGATTTGGCATATGTTATGAATTTAGGGATAGCTGATGAGATACTATAATCTCTTGAGAGGTACAAGGCAACACCCAAAGAATTGCCAAGCATTCAAATAACTGCCTATTAAAGTGTGGCGGTCTGTACTTAACTGGTACCGAATATCTCAAGTGCATGGCATCAAGTAGAGGTTCAGACACACTAACTGAAGGAATAGGATATCTGTTATATTTTCCACGGCTGTGATCAGTTCATAATTACATGCCCTGCTAAAGAATTCTTTGCGAGGATCAGACAGAGAGGGAAGATAAGATCGAGGAGGCTCACCCGCATTGCCTGCACTATTAGGGGAGAAATGGGCCTGGTGATGATGCTCTGTCGAGTCTGAAGAGCAGAGCTAACAGG
>NW_011334171.1:292430-316647 GCF_000735185.1 Notothenia coriiceps
GGGGGGGGGCGTAGAGCAGAGGGAGTCATCGCAATGCAGGTCAGAGTGTTGCAGGTGCACGAGTGACAATGGATGTGTCAGACCCTGGATGCACCAGGTGTAGGTGGGGAAAAAACATGCACCTATGCCGTATCTTTGGTGAATAATGTGTGAGTGATTCACAGATTGTCACAGTACTGGACAGAGCAATGAGGCAGTGCAGACATGAAAAGATATTGCACACATCGACAATTCCCCAAACACAAACAGAGATTTGTATTAGTTTGTTTCTGTTGGAATAATTGTTCTTGTTCTCCTGACCTGGGGCATAATGTTGTGCATATTTCAATATTGGTTTATGGATATTTAATATTTCTCTGAGAGAGAAAAAAATGAAGTCATGCTGGCTGTAAAACAACACAGAAGAGAAAACAAGGCTGCGTCCAGTGCACTTTGCAGTCGGGAAAAATCAATACAGCCATCTGTAATGTGAGACCCTGTGGATATAAAGGAATACATTTGATAATACTTAGTCATAAACCTGCAGGCTGTGTTTTACTCAGTTTCTGTCACACCTTGAGAGAGCACACGGCACAGCCACGATGATCAAGGCTGCTCTTCTGAACCGCATTGTTCTCTGCAGGGCCTCGCTTTGTGTGAAGCTTAAGTCAAAAGGTTCTTTACAAATTTACTTGAAAAGATACAGTATCTGTACAAATAACTCTCATGGGTGACAGCGTAAAGGTTTGACTTTCATGTCAGCTTGGAAGGCAAGATCCTTAAGTCGTTGTATAGGCTTCATTTATGGCATGTGCTCATACCAGCATCACTGCACATTTACAGTTCATTCTATACATAAAGCCTCTCCTCAGTATAGACTTGTCTCCGATGTGGCTTCGAGAGTTGTTTAGTGTTTGGAAACGATTATTTATTTGAAACAGCAATAGAGTTGAAATAGCAGTCTGTTTACCAGATGGGAAGAAAGAGGTCGGTCAGGTTCCCTTTGTGAGCGATCCACACTTTTCTCCCACGCCTCGGCTCTACTCTACTGGGTGGCTCTGCTGGTCAAATATCTGATTCGTGAGTCATACCTAGCCTGTGTACCCATGGAGAAACATGATGGTTGTCTTAAAATACACTCTGGCAGGGCAGCCATGCAAGAGCTGCAGGCCGGCACCGAGCACTGGAGCGGCCCGGGGGACCGGCGTGGTGCGAGCGGGAGAGACGGAGGGTGAGGGAATCAACTGGGAAAAGCAGAAGTGGGCGGAAAGAAGGAGACGTGGAAGGTCGTGTTGGATAAAGGATTACAAAAGCCTAACTTTCCGTCATGTAACACAAAGTGTAGTTCAGCCGTGTGGGCAACTCTGCAATCTGGAGAGTCCTGGTGCAGAAAGCTTCTGCAAAGCACAGTAAACGCTATTCAGGTAAGGTTCCTTGCAAAAAATAAAAAAGGCGTGTAACTGGTGGAATGAAGTAGGAGTGTGATGAGATGCTTGCCTTGGTGAGAAGTGTGGGGGAGAGGGAATTCAAAAGTAACGCATCTAATTATGCTAAATATACTAATTTGTCTCATCTAATGCTACAAGTATGAGATACTTTTTAATAGTCAGCTGTGACTATCATTTTTCTATCGTTTTTCTCAAAACTGCTTTAATCAATAACACTACATGATCAATGAACCATGTGGACCAGTAATAGAGCTATAAGAGTCCAATAGATGTGTTAATGAGCAAACGTTTTTTAACACGTTTGCCAATTGTATTATTATAAAGTCAGAATATATTAGAGTTGTGTGTTTCCGCTATGTTGCTAAAAATCTATTATTATAATTCAAACTAAAGTTTCGAGTTTCCTAAAAACGACCATCAGAATAATAATCATGATTGCCACCTGCAAATATTGTTTGGAAAATAAACGTTCACAGTTACAATGTTGATGAAATCCGTGGCTAAACCTAATCTCGGTGGAATCACATTTTCCGACAAAACGTAATGCGAGTGAGTCATACCTGAGCGTAGATATTAGGAGCAAGGGTTTAGAAGAAAATTATAGAGAAAAAAGGGGGGAAAAGATTAGGAGGGAAAAGTTGGGTGGCATGTGAGCAAAATACTGAGTGCAGATTGTCTCTGATTGTGGGGGAAATTGGCTGCCAGAGGACCTCTCTGGGCAGGAAGTGTCCGCTGATCATCTGTGTGGGCTGGGCTGCATGCAGGCAGAGGACATGGAGGGAGGCAGGGATGATGGAAGATGAGACTCACTTGTCTCACCCTCTCTGACGGGGCTGAAACACAGAGGGGCGGAGAACAGTGGAGCGAGGCTGAAAGTCACAGGTTGTGTAAGGGCAGGATGATGAAACACAGCCTTCACAAAAGCAGAGTTTGAGTGAGAGACACAGATGGGCAGGAAGAGAGGGGGAGTGAGTGACAAAGTGAGGGAGGGGAAGCTGTCGGTTCTCCCCGCCCTTCCTCCTTGCCTCCGCGACACTGTTGGCAGTGCCATGCTCTGGGAGAGGGAGATTACCAATGCCCAGCCTGAGGTTGAATGTATGGACACAGTCATTACCTCTGCCCTGCTAACTCTGCTGTCTGGAAACAAACCAGTGACTGTCTGATCCCCCCCTTTGTCAAAGAGTAGCTAAGCCTTGATATAGCAGGAAAGATGTACAACTTGATTACTGCTCAATATCTTTATGGGCCTGTATCATACTGTATTATTTTGTTTACAGGATATCGACCGTTGCTGCTTTACAACGCCAGGCTGTGGAGCTGCAAATACATTTTCTGACAGGGGATGTTTTTTGTGAGCAAATATTTATTCTATCAAGGGTGGGGTGTGTGGTTTTTGAATTGCTTTCAAAATGGCTCCTTGGCTAGTCCATGGGATCATACTTACTGTGTCATTGTGCTGGTGTCACAAGGACAATCTGTGCACTGGCGTCCGGCCACAGACAGCATGGGGTTAGAGTCGGGTCTGTCGGAAACCCGCTGTCATTTCCACCATCACCGTGGAGATTGTTGCAAACAGCCGAATCGAGCGGACTGATGTCAAGATATACTTAGAAGCTAATCATGCAGCAAATAGAAGCACAGGGATTCCTGCAACAGCAACTGCCTGGCAGCACTCGCCCCAGTTAGAGCCATTCATGGGAAACATTTTAGCTCTGCCACTCACAGCTATGTTTTAGAGGGTTGCTCTCAGATTAATGGATACCAAACCCAGTATGGACAACACTCTACTTCTCTCTGCTTAATCTTCGACACTGAGTGGTGTCTGCTCAGTGCTGCCTTTTGTAGGAAAAGCTATGCGTTTGAAAGATGGCTTTTGTTTTTGTTTAAGAACTCGTGGACGGTCGTACCCCTCTGTCTTTTCATATCTGCAGATTGCTCTCCTCTCAGATGACAAGGATAGATGGTTGCCATTACCCCAACTGAGAGTCGTGTTGTGCCATATGCTGCCCATTTCTCTTCAAATAACATTTCTTTCTGCATCGAACGTGCGAGAGAAGAGACGGATGAGCGCAGCGGGGCCAGCTGCAAGGTTTGCTCTGAGCTCGTCAGAAGCATCACCCTTGCATTAGCGGAGCAGGGCGATTATAGCACAACATTCCTTTCTCTCACCTTTCTGCAGAGCTGCCCGTGGTGCTTGTGGACTGCTGTATGGGAAAATGCAACAGAAAGGCCAAGGCACTCTAATTAACTTCACCTGGCATTCCCACTTACTGTGAACGTGTCTAACCTTTACACAACCTCGCTTAGTCACATCTTTTCTTAAACACCCAGGTTGAAATTCTCATTTAATGTCAGTAAACAGATTACCTCCACCCCCCCACACACCACCTCCCAACCCCTTCCTTCTTTTTTTCGTAACCTTTTTTAGACTTCAGCAACAGATTTATATTCAGGTTGGCCACAGCACTTTGTGGTGCTAAATCAATAAAACAGTGTCCCCCATAACAGACCTCTGTGTTTTCCTTCCATCGATCCTGTCAGCACAGATACATTCAAGAGCAAGCAAGGCCATTACCCTCTGCAATCCTAACTTTGATGTATACAGCAGTTGACAGGTGCCAGACATCAGCTTTGGGTAATTGTTACACTGAGAGGGGGCATCGTTAATCATCGCTCTCTTGGCCTCAACTCAGTTGCTCATGATCGGTTTTACGGTTTCTGTAGTAGTTGTCAAAATCAGAACGCTTGCAGGCATCACCCTCACCTTTTCACCTTGTTGCCACAGGGGCAGTGATTATATTGTGATGTGTGACGCCATGTTTCAAATCTTATAGATTAAAACCTACTTAATAAAATAAGGAGATGCAAGCAGTATGGTAAGCAACGGTGAAACATGCAAAATCCTATAAAAGATTAAGTATTTAGAGAAAATAATCCTTTCCTCATTCTGGGCTTAATATCAAGTGTTCTAAAATGTTGATAAAATATACACTCTTGTCGCCCTATTATCTTGGCATTATCAATAAATTCAAATCTGTTTTAAATGTGCGGATCAAGAGCTTATTTTGTTGAAACCATCGGGAAATCAATCATGTAGCTGTGAAGTGGCAAAGTTAAACTTTGTGTTTTTTCATCTACTCAGAAAGATATTAATCAAGTTCAGAAGGTTTTAATTAAATCCTCTATTTCATAAAGAAGGTTTAATTACTAACTTGGGTTCCACTTGATTTGCAGCCCATCCTCTTCCAGAGTTAAAAATACAAAGGTGTTATATTCCTATCAGTATTAGTTAGTTAGCATCTCCTTGTTTGGTAATTCCAGCAGGTTTAATCCTCACACCCTTGCAATTATCAATCAAGGTTTACCACTTGTGTTACCTGGAGGTCAAAGTGGTAATTAAAAATATGCAGACTGAAAACATAGAGATTTTTTAGATTTCTGGGGAATATAGAATTGAAAAACGATACCAGCAGCGTACAAGCCTAGGACAAAGTAAAAAGACATTGCCATCTTAAATGGTTCCCTGCAGCAAAAAGCTCCAGAGAGACAAATGTTCAAGCAGCTTATTTTCCCAGCTGGGGCGAAGATGGGACGTGATTCAACAAACCTATAACACCTTTTGACTGCATACTATTACTTCAGCTGCTCTGTTAAAAATAAATCCCCTATCAAATGTTTCAAATAGATGCTTTACTTTTTGGAAAGAAGAGTCTTTTTAAATGCAAATCACTGCTGCTGTTGCTTTTCCATTACTTTGCAGCGATCCCTCTTTGACCCATTACACTCGATTCAGGCGGCCCTGGAGTGATTTAACGTGTGGCATCGCGGCAGGATTCCCACCTGTGAATTCCTTTAATTGCATCGCTGATTCTTTTGTTTGCCGGTTTTGTAGTTTCCATTATTTTTCTTTTTGGCAACTGAAACCTATTGAGTCGTCTCGAGTCTGACTCCTCAATTTGTCAGCTTTGGTGCGGTTGACCCCTTTTGAGTTGTGGGTCAAAGCTATAACTCACACACTGTGAGTTGAAGGAATCCCATCAGCATCCGCTGCGTCCTCATTCCTGTGTTTCCCCAGTGTCCGGCTGCTTCTGATCACCCTAACAGCAATGGATGGCATTCATAGAGTGCTTAGATTAGACTCTGTGATGACGCTCTGCAATGGGTTCAGGAGAAAATGATTCATGTCTCTGCATGTGCATCCACCTCTCTAATGGGGGGTATCCAGTTTGAGCCCAGACGTCTCACCAGCTGTGATTGCTGTTTTAAAACGTCAAACACAGTTGCTGATTAGATATTAAGGTCTTAAGCAGGCAGCGTTGTGAACAACCTCAAACAACCTCCATGTATCAACTGATTTACTTTAATCTTGATTTGTGATGATGAATACATTCAGATATGTAAATCCAATGTAATTATTTTACTTGTTCAGGGAGGTTTAGCTGGCATGAACAAGATGCACATTTGACAACTAGGACTATATATATGTATTTGCCCCAAAGAAAGAGAACAACAAAGAACCACTGGCAAACTGGCCATTGCTCTGTGAGGCAGTACAGATTTGTGCTAAATGCTAACTCCAGCCTGCTAACGTGCTCAAAATGCATATACCTGCCAACCCTACCGATTTGGGCGGTAGTCTACCGCTTTTGACATGTTTCTACCGCCTACCGACTTAGCTGGCTTTCCCTACCGATTTTCAATCTTCCCAAACAATAACAAATAAAAATGACTCTACATAGACACTGGACTCGACTTTTGGCGGACACCGTTTGCAGCGTGTCTGTGATCAGATCATACAAACAGTCCTCTGTGTTTCTGAAAGAGAAACAACGTGCATAGGAAGGGCAGCGTTACCCCCGACGAGGCATTTGAGTCCTGCAGGATTTCCCCGTTAATATCAGTGTCTCGAAAACACATGTTGGCGACTGAAAGACATCCAGTGTTTGGTCTTTTCCTGAAGCATCCTTCACCTACAGTGTCTCAACTGAAAGAGGACCACAAACACACACAAAATATAATCGCATTTTGAGATTTGGGGATATTTATTTTTTTGTTTAGTGAACTACAGCAATCTGAAAGCCTGTACATTATTTATATCACACTTTATCAGTAGAAAAATACAGGACTTTTTTTAATGCAGTAGTTTCTGATTTATGGCGCAACACAAAGATATTTCGCTCTGTGCAAACCTTTGACTCTAATATGTCAACAACATGAAACAAGAATATGAACCTGGCTTTATCCAATGTTCACACAAGAGTTCTGGCTTTCCTACATCCTGACACATCCTTCATCTACACTGTCTCAACTTAAAGAGGACCAGAAACACATAAAAAATATAATAAAATGACTTTGGGATATTTATCTCCCATTCTTTTACTTTTCGGGCATTTTACAGACCCAACATGTCGTTGATGTCACTGACCAAACTACCACTTATTGTGAAAAATGAATAAAATGATGCAATATATGTTAAATACATGGTTTATACATGTAATTACTGGGCGTTCCATTTATTCTGATTACTTAATTTGGGCGTGCACATGTGCCGCGCACAAACCTACCTCTTTTGGATTTGGAAAGGTTGGCATGATGAAAATGACAATACTAAAGATGCTTATGCAAAGAAGGCGTAATGCTTTCCATGATCACCACCTCAGCATGTTAACTCACAGATTGTCATTTCTCCAGAGCAATGCTGCAAGCTTTGCTAAAAAATTAGAGCAATTTAAAGAAGGGTGACAAGAACACCTGCCGACTATTAAGGGGGTTCCTGAACATTAGGAAAATGCCTATCTTGCATTTCCTCTAAAGAACTTGATTGATATAGTCCATGTTTATCCTATGAGATTCTTTGAGTTACCTACATCTTCACTGTTCCAGTTGATAATATGCCTCAGTTATAATTTAGTGTGATTAAGCAGCCTTTCTTAAGGAGGGAACATTAAGCTATTAGGTTGATTAGTAACACATTTAACTTCCATTCACAAATTCCCCACATAAGTTAATTCTTGATCGTTGACAGTATGACAGAAAAGCTATCGTGAACTTTAAATGGTATGTTGCTGTCTTCCTCAGGAGATTGAGTTTTCGTCTTTTGAAAAGTAGGGAACCTGGGTCACATTATAACCCGTCTTTCTTCAAAGACTTGAAAGCTGAGTAAGATTGTGAGATGCAATTGAAAACTGAATTTAATAGAAGGTTTAATATCTTGATTTGCTGCGGGGTGGTGAAGACAGACCTTGGTCTCACCAGGAGGGAAGTGTAAAGGAGCGCTTGTGCTGCTAGTTCATACAAAAAGTGCTGCAAATACATTTCTGTGGTAAGTCTCCATTGATATGTTGAAAAAGGAAAGTGACAGCACAGCAGGTTGCCCAGGTAACAGACCCAATATAGGCTCTGTACAATATTACATAACATAATGCAAGTATATTCTTAGATGATCAATTGACATGGTAATGTGAAATATATGAAAAATGTATCGTTCGTTTGTTCTGCAAGGCATCAGCTGTCTATGTGGGCTACAAACTAAGTATGTTTTCAGTCAAATGTATAATCTATAAATTAATGAGACAAATATATTGTTCATAAAGGAAACTTATGTGAAAATCAGTTACTGTATCTTATCTGACAATGTGTATGCAATAAAACATTTGCTATTATCTATTCATGGGAAGGGATATTTTATTAATGATACATAATATTCTCTCATAGCCTACATAGTTATTTCACCTATAAACAATGCATAAAGGTGTCAACTTAAATTATAGCTTAACCTTATCTTTCTTGCCAGCACACAATAAAGTAACACATTAATATAACATGTATATGTTGGGGAATATAGGCCTTTGCTTTCTTACTGAGCGTTGTGTGGTAAGATTGATACCACTCTCACCTCTGTTTGTTTAATATTGAGTAACATCCAGCAGCTGGATAGAGTAGAACAGCAGAAATAAATGACTTTGTGATAAGCACAGCTAGTTTGATGGAGTAGTTGCATTTGTAGCGCACGGGAATGAGAGTTTTATTGATAGTCTGATAGCCACCGAGAAAGCGAATAAGCATGTTCATCAAAATGTCAAACGTATCCCTTAAAGGCAGAAAATAGCTGATCCTGGCAACAACTGTAATTTTTGCATCTAATATGTAAAAAATACGCTATATTTCTTTGATTGAGAGCACTGGACTAAGGGCATGTTGACCCTACATTTTTAAATGATCTTAATTGGCAGACAGTTTACCCCTAACCGGTAAATAGGTCAGTGATTTTCAACGCAACCATTAAAAACTGTGATTCTTCTACTATTAATCACTACCAGAATAGCCCCGAGTTAACATTTCCTTGCCCTCCCGACCCCTCTTGTCCCCTTCAAGATCCCGCAGATCAGCTATGCGTCAACAGCCCCGGAGTTGAGTGATGACAGGCGCTATGACTTCTTCTCACGGGTGGTTCCTCCAGACTCGTTCCAGGCCCAGGCCATGGTGGACATTATCCAAGCCCTGGGCTGGTCCTACGTCTCCACCATCGCCTCAGAGGGCAGCTACGGAGAGAAGGGCGTGGAGGCCTTCACACAACTCTCCAAAGAAGCAGGTAAGAAACGATGATCAGCAATGGGCACTAAACAGAATACAAATTATTTAAAAAAGACTATTTCAATGATTTAAACATATACTTTTTTCAACTTTGCATTTCCAATTTAACATTAAATCTGTTTTGGGTGGATGAATTATTGATCTGTTTGGCAACTGCTGTTTAAGTCCCCCAGTGAGTTGTGACTGGAAGAAAAAAAAATAGAAAAACAGCTGCTGCGTCACTATAATGAGCATAGCCTGTGCCCTTGTCAATGTAATATACTGTATGTAACTATAGCAGTTTTAATTTAGCTGTTCGCAGACGCCGAAAATGAATTGTTTGAAAATGTCTAATGTCTTCTCTTTAGCCAGCACAGAAGAGAGAGGACTGGTCTGAGCGGGTCATGTGGGAGACACGATTTTCTTTCACTCTCTGCCTTTTCTGTTTCACTCAACCTCAATTTGGTATCCCTGCTAGTGAGAATGCGGCACTCTGAGGGTAGTAATGATGGTCAGTCGGCCTCGTTGTCAGTCAGTTCAAACCACTCTGGCCTGGTTGTGTGCATGAAGCCGCAGCATTTTAGATATTAAGTCTTTTTAGAGAAGAATCCAGCCTTCTTAAGTAGATGTCTCTAGACATTTCTCTCAGGAGCCGTGATTACACAGAGAGCCAACCCACTGAATGAGCTGGAAACAAGCTATTAGAAACTGTCTTGTTTGTTGTAATGCAACATTAATGGTGATTGTTTAAACTGGCTATGATACTTTTTCTTCATGTTTAAGAGTTAAGTTATTTAGTTTTCATTTTGGTTTAGCAGGGTTAGAATAAGGATGTTGAAGAGTATTCACAACAGAGATGTGCATTCAGACAAGGTATTGGCGTGTTTCTGCCTGTAACTGGGCTGACAATTGTGCACATGCTTGACTCACCTGCTCTTTCCACATTGATGCCGTTGTGGGCATGTGGTGGTACATGTGAATCAGCAGTCACTGCTGTCGCCAGGAGACACTCCGTTGCTATACAGTACAACGGGTCGGCTATATTTGTCAAATCATGTGGTTTACAATCTGCTGCCCTTCAGCAATTCTGCAAGAGTAGAACACGGATACATTTTATAATACAGTCCAGTGAGTTTGAATTTACTGATTATTTTAACAGCAGTTAAAAGTGTTGGCAATTGCTGTTCCCAATCCCTTTTTCCATATTTGTAAATATGCAGTGCCTCTTCAAAACGTGCCTGTTTTCGAACAGGCTGATTGCTTGGCATGTGGTATTGCTGCTTGCAGCTTTCCCCTTAAACCACTCATCAAAACAACTTCAAACACGACGCAGTGCTGCCTTTGGTCCTGAGTAATAAACCTGCCATGACACTGTTTTATCCCCTAGAAATACTAGAGTATACATTAAAATAGGTTTAAAAAACTCACACAAACATTGACATTGATGTGGTGAGCTGTACCCAGCAGGCTATCTTAGTAAACTACTCAGTGTGTACATAACGCACTACCATACAAATATCCCGTAGATCTCAAGAGTTCACACACCCCATTGGCTCAAGACAATAAGAGAAAGTGTTTTGCTGCTTCTCACGTCGACCTTCAATGGATCCCAATCCATTTCCTGTACATCTGCAGGGAGTGATCTCTGTCTCTTCTAATGTACGGAAACCTCTTAAATGAGGAAAGCTAATGATATCCCACAGGCACTGATCAGAAGTCCAGCGTGCATGAATATTTTATCTGTGTGCTTTCGCGTCCAGTGTGATTGCTCATTAAAATGTTAGGAAGCTGTTTGTGGAAGTGTAATTTGCATCGATGCAGAGAGCGAGAAGGCAACGGTATAGGAACAAATAGGGAAGCATCTGATTTAAGGCTTATTTTGGAAATGCCCCTTTATCTTAAATCCTTTTGATAAGCAGTTTCTTCTAGCTAGTTTCCTTAGATGCATTTCTCACTGATGTTTCTCTTTTTTTTACTATGCAAAGAGGAGTAAACACACTGCTACTATTATGACTCTTGAACAGCTTCACAAGGAGTATGAAATTATAAGCCATTGTTGTTGTTGACTCATCCTATTGCTACTGAGCGGCAGTTACTTTGCAATATTTTGTGTTCATATACAAAATTGGAATTATTTTCTCCAAAGTAAAAAGCTTCCAGTACCCAAGGCATCTTATCTTTAATAAACACATTAATTATGTAATAGCATAACATTACATCCGGAGAATCCATTCAAAGGCATCGGTTCTGCACCAGAACAGACTGCAATGGATTGAAGAAGTAGACGTCCTGGGGAATATAGAAAGAGAATATCTGAAAGAACATAGGGTGTGAGTGGATGTATTTAACAGAAACTGTGAAACAACAACAAACACTTTAGGTTGCTGTAGGTGTTTTGCAGCATCCCTGCAGCTGCTCAGTAAGGCCTCTAGATGTGTTTTTTTGTGTGGCTGCCCTGTTTGGTTGCAGTGAAACGTCAGATGCATTAGTAGGATCCTCGCTTCACCACTTCAAGCAGAACCATCTAGTGGACTAATGCAATATGGCTACCCATTACCCCAAGCTGAGTCTGGAGTGATGGTCAGCCTGTATTGATCTCTTCTGTTTTTTTCTATTCTTGTTTTTTTTTCATTCCACTTTCTCTCCCCCTGTTTAGGCACTGTTCCCATTGTGCACCTTCATCCTGGCTCCAGGTGAATCTGGCAGAGATTAATCGTGTTTGTATTTTTCTCTGTCTGTCTGGACCAAGGCCAGACCAATGGAGTTCAGTTTTCCCATTTGATAAAAAGACTTGCATTTGAGGAAAACCTCCCACAAAGTATCACTGTGGAATAGATTGCAGCACATTGCCAACACCATGCATTCTTAGATGACTGTCGGGGGGCTCTGCCAGATAAGTAAGGCACTGATGTTTAGCAGTAGAAGAGGACTGGGGAGGAAGCCTGACACATCTTTAAAGACCGTTTAAAAAAAGCACCATACTCCTGCATGACCCTCCGACATTGGCAAGTCCCCGACCGGCAGTAGAAGGGCACACAGATGTAGAATATGAATGTCAGCCACATGTCAGCCCATTTTGATGTGCTCCCACGTGTTGAGGCGGGAACCTGGAGAAAGCGGGTATGCCTTCGGACTGCCGAGGTGATAAATATAATTGCAGCATAATGGATCCCCTGGAGGGTTTGGGTTTGGAGGGTGTTCAGTAGGCGGGCTGGGGGTCGAATCCATCAAGAGCCTTTAATTTAAAAGGATTTGTATTTCACCAAGCAAAATGGCAAAACTGGATTCCTGGCCGTGGAGTGCATTTTTCAGAAACGAGGGCGTTGAGGTTGAATAATTGAAGTAGTTAATGCAGTGCATGACCTATGCCACTCAGACAGATAAGCGGAGAACTTCCAAGGGCTTGATGAATTTAGCCATCGTGATCATTATGTCGTCTTTGATATATTAATCAAATGTGGAGCAGAGGGTAGAGTTTATGGTGAATTTAGTTTTTGAATTAGGCCAATGTTGGAGGATGATACTTTAGGTAAAGGAGTAAAGCTCTGCTACGAATGGCAGTGTCACAAACTCCCTTCTGATGTGAGCATGCAGGATTTTGAGGGGAGAATGCACCAAAGAAGGGTTTGTGGACGCTGATATCAAGAGTAGTGCGTCTCTGGCAACCACTCTCTACCCTGAATCACAAATCATATGGCACTAATGAAGTTGTTACAGCACAAACACACCCATAAAGTTTTAAGGCTAAGTGCAATTTCAATGTTTGTGCATCTGATGGTGGTGAAACTATAAAAAGCGTTTGAGGCCAGTGGATTGGTTGTAAAAGCTGAGAGTCAGTCTCAGTCAGCGGTCTTGTCAGGAGAGAGTTGCCATGTGCCGCTTCCCTTAAATCCTCTTGAAGGCAATTGAGAGTGAGGAAAGCGAAAAATGTAAGCCCAGGATTTGGGAAAGGACGGAGAGGGAAGAAATAATTTTTCGTTTATGTAAAAACCTTATCTTTCTTTTTGTTTTTCCTCATTTTCAAAAACATGCCTTGTACAGTACCGGGAAATGTATTAATTTATTTTTAATGACATGGCTTGAGTAGTATCGTCCATCCTTTTTAAATGGGTTTCAGATACTTCAAATTATCTGAATAAGCGAATTGTTATTGCGTGTGGCTAGAAGAGCTGGAGTGTTTTTGCAATGGGGCTCATTTGCATTAATTGGAGCCAATTTTACGCCAAATATATGCATATTACCACATTTAAATGTGTGCAAATAGCCCAGGAAGCGCATTTTGCATGGCATAGCAGAATGGGGTGCATACTGTTCATTTTTATCCAATTTGCACTTGCACTTAGCGGCAAGAAATGGTGTACAATCCTTCAATGAATTCACCCCTCGGTGTTATCCATGTGACCATCTGCCATGTATTTCTGATGACGCTTACTGCCATGTTAGTGGAAGCCAGAATGCACTCTACGTTATTTTGATACAATGCTATTTTTTCGATAACACTTCAACGAGTTGGAGTTAAACCCTCTCTTCTCCCCATGCCTGACATTTAGCTGTCTCACATCACACACCTTCGGCCAAGACAGACATGCAACTCTTCTTGAAACTCACGGTTTGAGTCGAGTTGTCTTTCATGTCCGCACGGTACCTTTCAGTGACAGGTGAGGGCGTGACGACCCACAGCCAGCCACTTTAGAAGTATAGATACGATACTTTCATAACCATCATGTCTGACTCCCTGACTAACTGGCCATCCGACTGACTGACAGATGAGGTATTCTGCAGGCTTTCAATAATTTAGCCACCGCTGCTTAACTGCCTAGCCGCAGTCTTAAGGGCATCTTTAATCCCGCTCAGTGTTCAGCTCTTTGCTCCGTCTCTCTCTGAAGATGGGATCTGCTCCAAATGCTTCTTATCTTTATCAGTGGCTTCTGTGGTCTGTATTATTGACTGTTGTGACCTTTAATATGTCTCTGTTCAAGACTGTTATACCATTATAACTCTTCACACAAGCCCCCAAGGTTTTACGTCTTAATGGAGTTAATGCATTTTCATGAGACTTAAAGGTAGGGTAGGTAATTCACTTCAGAAACACTTTTTGTTATATTCCATGGAATGCTCTTAACATCCCGATAGCAATGAATATATTAAATGCTTTGACAATAAATACAAAAAAACATTTCATCTGCGGAAGCCGTAGCGCTGTAAAAAGCACGACCAGTCATTTTAGCCGGCTCGGCTAAAATAACTTGATGACCTACCTGGCTGTCAGCCTTCCATCTGTGCCCTCATTGGTCATGTGCACGTCCGTGTGTGTTGGAGTAGGGGCTCTGTAAGGAAGACTGAAGGAAGAGGCCGATTTTTTCCGGTTGTGTACTTTCAAATTTGAGCGCACTCGAGCTGGTTTCTCCATTCTTACCTACCCTACCTTTAAGTTCCCAGTGAAAAACATAGGCTTTTTCTTTTTTTCTACTCTGGATTTAACGCTAATGTGTTAACTACCGGCAGACATACCATCCCCCTATAACTGAAAGGTGCTGCTTATATGCCAGAATATCATGTTTTACAGTGCTAGGGGTTCCTGAACTATAAACCTAGAAGTGCAGTGTCATTGTAGGATTTCTGGCTGAACTGAAATCCCCGTGCTGAGAGAGAGCTTTAGTGCTGTCCCTTGGAGACCTACAACGCTGTCTGCTCTGCACAATTGACACCAAACACGTTACACTTTAACAGGATCCCACAAACCCTTAAGCAACAGCTAGGCCATTTGCAGGATCTCCATTTTTGTGTTGAGTCCACTTAGAGAGGATAACAGCAGCCATCCCAGCGGTCTTTTGGCGCATTTTTTTTTCTCCCGTTGAAATTATTCCTAATTCTGTCGGCTGGTACTTAAAAATGGACAGTTAAGAGGAGACTCAGCATTTGTCATTTTTCCATCTTCTTCCTTTAGAAATGCCACAGTAAACTGAGCCTGGAGATGTGTGATCTGCCAGCTAAAAGCTGTTTATACTCAAGTAATGAGCCTGAGGAGACTGGCAATTAGAAGATTCTTCCATGTCTACTCAGGGAAACTCAAACTGAAAGGTTATTGGCGAGGCTATTAAAATGCTTGAGTGGGATACATTTTAATTGGTTTGTGTAGAGCTTTGCTGTTGACTAAGGACAGAGACTGCTCCCTCAAATCAGGCCTAAAGTAGTTCCTTTGCACAGCACAGGTGATCTTATTATCTGTTTATCCAAAGGGCCTCAAAGGTCAGCTTGTCCTCTGCACTTGTAATTACCATAATGGAGGAAAGCTCAACTTTTTTTTTTTTTAAGATATAATTTTGTTTCTACACAAAATATTGAGCTTAATAGAAGCATGGAAGCAATCAGTACCCTTCATCCTGTACAAACTCATCAGCAGCGACCTGTCTGAGAATGATTTATGGTCAGTATTAATATCCTCTTTGTTTGTTATTGCCAGCTGTGCTATCTGATTGGTCCAACAAGTTATGTTTGATAATTACTTTTAATGAAAAGTCAATGGCAAGCCGTTGGATTTTCTAAAATCCATATTATGAAACGTGTAGCGATATGTCCCTGTTGGCGTGGATTATTGAATTTGTTATAGCTGATATGTTTATAACTCCCTCTCTCTGTGGAATGACTGCAGTGCTCAGTCGAAAGCTGCAGTTTGAGTGTTATACTGCATGCCCCTGTGGTTTTCATATCATTGCCAAAATGTATACACTGTAAGACCATCATTTAGGCTCTATAGCAACCATGACTGCATCATCAAAGCTCACTATTGTGTTGACATGTATACTATTTCAATATTCTTGAGATTTCCATCGGAAAACAGCAGCTATTGTGACCCCAGGCTTTTTTGTAAGAGTGTGCCCACTGTACATCTGTGTGTTAGAGTGATAATGGGTGGATCATCCCAGAGGCCTTATCATTTCTTACTCCTCCCTCGTAAAAAAGGTGGAATCTGCATGGCCCAGTCGTTGAAAATTCCCCACAACCCCAAGCTGGAGGATTTTGACAAAGCCATCCAACAACTGCTGGAAACGCCGCACTCGCGGGCAGTCATCATCTTCGCCAGTGAAGAAGACATACGGTGAGGAGCACTGCACATTCTCGCTGCTCTCGTGTTGTTTAGGCGCGTTGATGGGTTGCCACGTTGAGGTCTTTAATCTTTGAGTAGCAGCTCCTGAAGACAGGCTCCAGGCACCGATTTGCAATGCATACAGGATCACTGCTACACAAACATACCTCCAACAACACAAACACTATCATGCCTTGCGGGAGAAGTTGAAATACAGATCACAACAAAGCAACAGAGAGATACTGTTTCTCTTACATTTCCCCTTGGGATATATTTATGTAAAGAAGCAAAGAATCAAATATTTATTACTTGTACATTTAGAATGAATGCTCATGAAATGGAAAAGAAAAGAGGAGTGGAAGACATGGTGGTTAATTATTATAACTCCCTGTTATCGTAAACACACATGACATATATAAACAATAGAAAACCATAACAATACATCCTCTCCTTTTTCTCTCAGCTTTAACGAGACAAATTGAAGAAGTGTACAAACCAGAGGTGTAATTTCCAAGTCCTTAAACCAGCTGTGCTTTTGTGTAATATATATTAGGTTGCACATACCCCCTGTGCTCTCTCCTAATTCTCATACGGATGTCCTTGCAGGGGAGTTCTCAATGCCACCAAGAGAGCCAATCAGGTGGGCCATTTCCTGTGGATTGGATCTGACAGCTGGGGGTCCAAAGGCAACCCAATCCTCCAGCTCGAGGATGTAGCAGTGGGAGCCGTCACGATCCTGCCCAAACGCTCCTCCATCGAAGGTACGCTCACACGTCATACTTCAACACGTGTTGTTTTTATATTTTCATTTAGATATTGTTGGTATTACTATAATCAGAATCAGAATACTTTATTAATCCAGGAGGGAAATTTGGTTTTGTTACGTTCGCTTCATTTTAGAATGACATCAAATAATATCATATATATAAACAAAATGAAAATAAAATAAATACAACAAAATATATGTATTTACATTAACATAAGAGCTCAAATGTGCTCATTGTACTACAGTTATAAAAACTATAAATATTTCAAAATGTATAAAATATACAATATCAAATGTACACAATGGTATATTGTTAATAACATATTTATGCTGAAAACCAGATTATTGCTCAAAATGTACAGTGTATTTCTCAATTGTGTAGTCTTTTTGGTGTCTGTAGGTTGTGTGTGAATAATTACTCAAAAAAAAGAAAACATTTCAAAGATATTATTATAAAATTCTATGAAAAATATCAGGCAATCATCGTTCGTTTGGGTCACCTATGTAAAACAAGTTGTGATCCCCACACTGACATTGCCTTTTTACATTTTCAGCAGTTCAAGGGTCCCTTAAGCATTTATTTGGAGTCATGTTTTTACTATTAAATCTCCTTTTGGCTCTATTTGGGTGAAGTAGACGTGCAATCTGCTGTTAATAAATAATATCGATCACAGCTGCTTTGGGGGATCTTTTTCAAGGGAGGCAGCAAAACAAACTTCAAACACATTCATCCGGCCTCCCTAAACTGTTGATATGGTGAATTTGTAGGCAAACAGCTGCTTTTAGCATTAACAACGATTTAGAGCTTAGGGGCCCCTACCTGAGAGGAAATGCAGAGTCAGGTGATCATTCTCTCTGGGTTCATCACCTGGAGTGACCCCTTTCACAACATAAATACAAATGGTGCACCCACTTTGCCCTCTGCCTCATCTATTTCCACTTTAGTTGGCAATCTTCTACTTTTCACATTGACTTTCCAACAATCCTCAGAGAACAAGTGTGACCTTGTTCTTGCATTTGGCCGTGGGTAGTACATGACCAGACTAAAGTCAGTATGGACAAATTGGGTACTTTGATCACGAAACTCTTACATTTAACTATTTCAGCCTTTGCTGTGTCATCCCAGGTACATTCATTAGTGTGATTTTACCAAATTGTGCAATAATAATAATAATCTTAAATCTCAGCCTGCTGCGGAGGAATTAGTATCTCTGGTCTCTACGGTATCATTGTTGAATAATTGGATTGGAGAAAAGCTTTAATTCAGATTTTAATAATAAGAACTGATGGGGTTTCTTTTTTATATCCCCAAAAGAAATACTATTATTAATAACTTTTCAAATTAAGAGTAGATTTTAAACTGTAGTTCACCAACAAGAAAAAGGAAGAACTTATACTACACACTGAACAGATTGAGCAGAAATGGAGTATTCGCAGCATGTGCCATTTATTTTATGTTCCATCCAGTTTCCCAGTCCCAATAACTGCTCCTTAATACAATCGAGGAAATTTGAAAGTCTTGAGTTTTATGAAGCTTCCTGTAATTAAGTGAGGTCTACCCAGGACAAATGTACGCTCTGTAGGCAGTGAGGATATTATTAATCCACCATGCATCATTGATGGTCTTTTGAAAAGAAAGTCATTCAGCTCTGATTATCCATTATCACCTCTACCCACGACTCATCTGATATGACTGGATAACACAGACAGAGAGACGTAAAAATGTGAAATTGCAGATTATTCTCAAGAGAATTGTGAAACAGGTTTTAAAAAAAATACTGCATCACAAATGAAGTTATGTTCCAGCTTACTTCCCTGACCCACATTGGGTGGTAAAGTTGCACAAACAAGAACAAATTCACCTTACAAGCTTTGTATTTCCTTTGTTGCAGCAAGTTACCCTTCCTGAAGCAAATGCTCTGTATACAGGCGTCTAATTCCTTTTTAAATTAGTCTTAAGCGAATGCATCATGCCTTCAATCCTTTTCCATTGTAGTGTATCAAATGAAGGGAATAAAAAACCTGTTCAGCACCTGCAGGACCTCGCAGCCCGGGGCAACAGGCTGCAGCACCATTTACAATCTCTGCGTTATTTATTATGCATCCTGTTTTTTAATTAATGTAATTTCCTAGATGAAAGAAGTTATTAAAGTTCCATGGGGGCTTGAGAGGAAGAGGAAACTCCGTGGTCAATTTTTTATGAAGTAGTGCTTGCTGGTGTGCTTCCAACATCTAGCGGCCGGCACCCCCACCTCCAGGACACCCACTGCAGCAAGTCTCGCTTCATTTCCCCCAGGTTTGAATTGGTTGATAATTGGTCCGGAACTGAGCCATTCTCCTCTCTCCTCCGCTCCCAGGGTTTGATGAATACTTTACTGGGCTCACTCTGGAGAACAACCGCAGAAACGTGTGGTTTGCTGAATTCTGGGAGGAAAACTTTGACTGCAGGCTCCTCAGTGCCTCGAAGAGAGAGGATACGAGCCGTAAATGCACAGGTACATGAGTTTTTGGCACGAACAATGTAAGACAAGTCTGTATTACACTAATAGACGATGCATATTTTCACCCTTGCTTGTCAGGTTGATGTGAACTTGACCTTTTATTCGCATCACTAACTGCAGATCCACTGTTTGGGTTTTAATTCCCACAAGAAAGTCTTACACCAGGTGTTTTACCCAGCGGGTGCAGGACAGGCAGAGTTTATTATTAGAATAATAATGTATTACTTGTCTTAGTCATACTACACACACCGGCTGCTCCTGTAGCTAATGTCCTGTAACTCTTAAATCCCATATTCCCACCCTCTTCCTCCTTAACCCAGTCACCTTGACAGCTCAGCAGAGTCGTGCCGTGTGTGCTAACCGCACAGAGCCGAGGCACACTTTCTTTAGCTTGCAAATTACAGGCAAAATGACAAAAGCTGAGTGAAAACGGCACATGCCCCCATTATGCTTTATTACCATCTTTATGGAAACATTAATGATAGTGTTGTTAACAGTGATGCATTCTCCTATTACCTAAACCCTGCCTGTCAACGCTGTGACAGGCATTGCGCTGCATTCATTATCAAAGGGGATGATGCCTGTGATGTGGGATGCTGTATTAATCTTGCTTGCATATGTGATGACGGTAATGGCAGTTTGACACAAATTACTGTTTGCTGGGGGATTGTGTTTCCTTTATAATCTCCTGTTTGGTGTCTTTTATCATGCGTCAAAGACAGGAGATGCTCGTCCACTCACTGAGCCCCACAAACCCGCTTTAAAATGCCTGTAAATGTGTTTTATCTTTTCTTGCTTTACAACTGTTTCTATATTCTTTTTTTACACCTCAAGCTGAGCTGATATTTATGGATGTTAAATAAAAACGGGAGGCGTTTGCATTCAAAGCCTGTCCATTTAGCACAGAGCTCTGAAAGCTAAAAGGTTATGTGTGGGCTGAAATGTATGTGTGGATCTGAAAAGAATTACTTGAAATGTCAGCACAGAATGCTAGTGACCCTTTATGGAAGTCTCCCACTTCCTTATATGTGTGTTGTTATCAACATCTGCCCCCCTGCTGAGCTCTCAATGTGAGCTGTGAGAAGCTATCAGTGAGGAGAGTATTTCAGTATTCAGATTTATTTCCTCCATGGTGCATTTTTTTGTTATCTGGGAGCTTGAATATCGAAGTTACGATGATGATCATGATGATTATAATGATTATTACTGAACATAATGGCAGTATTTTTGTTTTTATAATTTCCATTCAGTCCTTGAAATACAGCTTTCATCTACTAGAGAAATAAAAGGCTAATTCCGTTTCGTAACAAAAACAGAAATCCAGCAGAGGTAGTAAATTATGTATTCAAGCAGAGCATCAGCAGCATGAGGCAACACCTTTACAGCAGCCAGTAGTGAAAGGGCAGTGCTCTAGAAGGAGGATATAAAAAAGCAGGAAGCCCCTGAACAAGAGTATGTTACAAAAGTTCATGGGGATCTTCATCACCTTGCAGATGGGACTAGTGAGGTCCAATCTTAGCAGCTTATTACTTTATAATACACCTCAGTAATTCTATACGTGCCGGCTGTATTTCTGACAAACACTTTGTCTCGCAGCCCGGCTTGATATTTTCCATGTGGGAATTAAATGTGTCGTCTTATTTGCTGTGCCACATTGTCCCTTTAGGATTCATTTCTACAAAATCACAATTGAAGTCACTGGCAGAAAATGGTAAATGGAGGAATAAAAATGAAGCTGGGGATGATAGGCCGTGCGGGGAGGATGTAATGTCTAATGGCTCATGGTGTATTTTGCTACAAGTCCTCCTCTTTCCTTTTCTCCCCTCAGGCAAGGAGCGCATCGGTGCAGATTCTAAGTACGAGCAGGAAGGCAAGGTGCAGTTTGTGATTGACGCGGTGTACGCCATGGCCCACGCTCTGCACAACATGCATAGAGACTTGTGTCCTGATCATCCTGGCATTTGTCCGCAAATGGACACTGCCGAGGGAAAGGTTCTGCTGAAGTACATACGAAACACCAGCTTCAACGGTGAGTATCGCATTGTAAAGATCAGAAAAGGCTGCCAAAATGTGTGAAGGGGAAAATAAAGGTTAAAACTTGTTTTTAGTTTTGGACAATTTCATGAAAAAAACAAGAATAGTTAAAGGTCCCATGTCATGGCCATTTCCACTGATCATAATTCCATTGTTGAGGTCTACTAGAATAGATTCACACTGTGCAATTTTCCAAACTCACATTGGTTTCTCATACAGCATCTCTGTAAAGTATGTGTATTCACTCTCTGTCCCAACCGGCTTGTTGGAGCTCGCCCCCCCCCCTCCTTGTGAGCCCACTGTGCTCTGATTGGTTGGGACGTTGAGAGGCTCGTTGCTGCAATCTGCTGAGAGGAGCGAACGAGCCTCTCGGCGATACAGCGAGAACAAGCGAAATTCATCCTGAGCACACACAAACACTCACAGCCGAAGTAAAAACAATAAGTGTGGCTTGATATTGAGTAAGAAAAAGGTTTATAACACTGTGAGCATGGGTCTGCGGAGAGCATTTCTCCGTGATCCCAAAGTAGCAGCCCGAAAAACGTTTACAGGTTGTGTACCCGAATCTCCCGCTGGTCCAAACAAAGTAGGAACAGCATCGTTCTTCAGTGCCCTACGCTGTACATATCCGGCATGAATCGCTGAAAGGTTTGGGAAGCTTTGTTTCGTGAAAGGCTGGCAGAGGGTGTGGCCTCTGGGTATCCCCACGTCAGAGTACCCAGGAAGAAAAGGAGAAATCTCCAATGAGGCGTTTTGGGGAGGTCTTTTCTGTGTTAGAGTTTTACTCCCTACAGGGTGTACTTTGAGGGGTATTGACTCTGCAGACCGTTTACTTACATAAAAACCTTCATAACACACAAGGGGACGGGTAATAACCGGAAAAGCATGACATGGGACCTTTAAAGACGTGGTTTTAAAATGATTGGACATTTTTCTGGAAAATGTTCTTCTTGCTCAGAGTTGATTGAATATTTGGACAATATTTTCTCAAATCTAAAGTATATGAATACAAATTCTGTAAATCAATAAAGTAAATTGTATCTTATCTTATACTGTATATTAAATATGGATCAGATAGGATTCAGTTTGAACGGTTAGAAATAGAAATGTAAAAGAGAAAACAAGTCATAATGCCCAACAAGCAAATAGAGCTTTTTAAAATATATTTTAACAAAACATTTGTAGCTATCCGCCTCAGTGTTCACCATACAAACAACCAAATACCCAAATGAGGGGGACAAGAACAATAACATTTCAGGGACACGTAGAGACTGGTGAGCCCTTCAGTGAGCAGGCTATCTGAGCAGGTGACTTTGAGGTGGATTTGGATGTTGTGATGGTTTCAGACTGTCGGATGTGTGGCGGGAGGGAGTTCTACTGTCAGGGAGCAGAGCGGCTGAAAGCCCGAGCACCCATGGTGACGAGGCGTGAAGTGGGGATGGTTAGCAGACCAGATGAGGGTGGGCAGAGTGAGCGGGAGGAGGTGTACTCCTGACAAAAGGTCAAATCAAAGCAAAATACAACATCCAAAGCAAAACAAGAACCCTTCAAACTGAAAAAAAACATGTTGTGCTCTATCATTGTTTTGATTTTTTGAGGGATTGATATTGGATTTATTGGTATTTCGCCACACACTGGCCCTGAGAGGAAAGTTTACATGAATGTTCTTATCTAACTTTTGGCAAGAAAGTAAATAGATGTATTTCTTAAAACGTGGTATCTATTCCTTTAACTACTACATTATCCTCCAACTATTTGCTCGAAGCTGCCGTGTCCACATCAATCCCCAGTGTCAATTGAAAATACAATTTAGAGAAAATCATAAATGTGGACATAAAGCTAGTTTCAGACTAAAACAAGTAAATAAAAAAGTAGAAAAAAGTAAATACCCCCCCATTCTCTATACTTGCCATATGCACTTGCTTGTGTGTCGGCTTCAATTTAAATTGAAACAGCCTTTAAATGATAGCTCAAACCCATTATTATATTCTTGAACTTTGTTATATTATGAGCCAATATGACATATTATGGGTCTGCCAGTACTTGAACTTCTGCATTATTCAGCCCTGTGCAGAAAGAGATGGGGAAGATATTTAACAATTAATGGCAAATAGCTATTAATGACAACTGCTCTGAAATGCAGGAGTGAGTGGAGGAAGAGAGCCAGATGGGAGATGAGTTTAAAACAAGAGAAACCTTTTGTCATTACAAATGTGCTGGCATGTATGTCAGCCACTGATCATTATAGGCTCTTCTGAAGTACATTGTGTCTTCAAAAAATGTTCTAGATAAGATTCAGCTGTTTAAAGTACAGAATCAGCGTTATCTTCTAACAAAACTGGCCTACTTTGAAAGGAGGACCCATCTTTTTTTGTGTCCTTAAGTGTTGAATGTTTCTATGTGGGTTTTTATTAGATATATAGGAAAAACTCAGTGGGATAGACATACTAGCTAAAGATTAGATCCTGATTCTTTATTAGGGTTGCAAAGGGGCGGAACATTTCCGGTAAATTTCCGGAAAGTTTCCATGGGAAGTTAAGCTGGGGAATTTTGTAAATATTCGATGCAAATTTAAACAAAAAACATGACATTTCAACAGATTTATTTTAATTTTTTTAAGTAGAACAAAACAAGTTTTAATTATTTTATTGAACAATTATTTGTTTCATTGAAGAACGAAAACAGGAATGTTGAGTTAAATATCACTCATCCCCCCCAACCCCACTTGTTAAAAAATGAACAAAAATGCACCTCCCATCCAAAGATCCCCACAAAGTCCCATTCAAAATGTTAAATGAAAAGAGCCCTTCTCCCTCCAAAAAGTCCCATT
>NW_011334171.1:316843-337031 GCF_000735185.1 Notothenia coriiceps
GTGTGCCTTGGCAGTCTCTAGATTTGTGTAGCCTGTTGCGAACCTTTGTGTGATCTCAATAGCCATGCAGTAAGCAGTGTGCTATGGTATGGATATTCAAGTGTACTTGTTTTAGTCAAGATTATGCTAAAATATACTTTCCCCAACTATATTTAAGTTCCCTATGAAGAGCCAACCTTCAATTTTGAAAATTCCCAGTTTATTCCCATAAATTCCCATGGACAGTTTCCATCTTTGAAAATTCCCAGAATTTTGCAACCCTATTCTTTATTATGTCTTATTTCAGTGTATATTTTCAACACAAAATTATGCACAAAATATAAACTTAATTCTAATAAACAACATATTTGTTGTTTCTTAAATGAATGAACATACAATACATGGACATTCTGGATTCATATTTCTTTCAAATACCTTTTGCTAAAACATACTGTAACTTAAAAACTTAAAATATTTCTTTCATTCAGTGTGTCACGTGTTCAAAAAAGAACAAACTCTCGGTAGCAAAACCGATTAAATCCCGCTATAATAGTGTCATCAGTCATTAACAGAGGTAGAACTTGAGGAGTTTGAACAGATTTCTAGCCTTATTATACGACTAAATGCCATTTAATTTTGCGTCATTATTCTGTCATGGTAGCTGGTTTCAGTTTGGGAGGTTGTGTTGTTTTGTGTCTTCCTAATTAATCTGTAATCGAGTGACAAATCCATCCCGTTGAGATCAGTTTCAGTCGAAACATACATTTTGAGTTGTTATTTCTTGATTTTTATTAATTCCTCTGGCTCTGGCACAGGAAGATCTTTGTTCCTATAAGTAACCTTGCCTGAAAATAATTTCAACTAACAACACAAACCTATTTTTACAGCTGAGAACCAGATTCAAGGATCATATATTATCATGATGCAACACAGGGTTTCACAAGGTAATGCTGCTAAAGCCTGATCCATTATGCTTCATGTAAAACATTCCTCATTTTATGCTGAGCGAAGCAGAGGGCAGGATCCAACTTCTGACATTTCTACTAGTCTATTTGGATACAGCGTTGAAATATATCTATATTTTAGATTGACTTGCCTATTCTGCCTCCCTATAGCATAGGCTGTCACATTCATTCCTACTGAAGACGTTAATCTTATAAATATGTCATAAATGTATAATTGCATTTTTTAAAGGCTTAGTATTTTTTGGGCATAATAGATGGTAGCAAACTTTACTCAAACAGGAGTCTTTCTAGCTGCAGATTACTAGATCATATTTATCACAATGAGGGAACATGTCACCTGGTGCACACTGATGTGACCTTTTTGTTTTTATTTGGTATTGGGGATCGTAAAAAAGTATGAAATGTCTCCATAATCTTTATTTTAAGGGATTAAAACAATAGCATCTCATCCTGAATATAAATTAATCCATTGATCCTATGCACATTTGTTTTATCAGTGTAAGCAGCATGTTGATCATGTTTACACGGTTAAGTCTTTACAAGTCTTTAAATGCCTTTTTAATAATGTATTTATGCTGTATTTGTTCTTAAATGTCTTTTAATCTGTAAAGCACTTTGAATCGCCACGTGCTGAAAAGTGCTATATAAATCAAATTGCCTTACCTTGCCTTACAACTCCTTGTAAACAAACGTGAAACCAAACCTCTGTCAGTGAGATAAAGCCTAAAGAGCCTCTCTCTACTGTAACTCTGTCGCTATGGCAGCAGGGCAGAGTTCCAGCAGGTGAGGAGACATTTTTAGGTGGAACTAAAGTACCAAATATATGAAATTGCCTTTGCACGGCTAACTTTTTCAGCAGACTTTAACTAGGTGCAGATTCATGCATGGGACTGAGCATCTGCAGTCCTAAATCTAAATAACCCTCTGAGGTTGTGTTGACTTCTTGGGGGTATTTTCATTTTCTAAAAAACATTTACCCTCCTGTGGCGCTGACAAATAAGCCGGTTCATTTCACCCGAGCCAAGAATACCTACTTCACCTCCTGTTCTCCTTCCTGTCTGGCTTTTATATTCTCAAACCTTTTCCCTGGCAGGCAGAGGTTGTTCGGTTGAGGCTCCGTCAGGCACATCTCACTGCCCCTTATTGCATTCAAAGACTGGAACCACGCACATTATTCTGTGTACGTGCCTCTGCTAATGTATGTTTGAGAGCGAAGGAGTGTAAGCCTCCTTTGTTGATCTCCCCACTGTGCTGGAGTCACAGAGCTGAAGATTGAGAGGCAGAAGAAAAGGAGAGAATAATGATGCGAGAGAAACACAGCAGTGGATCCCCGGTCCACCCACTCTGCTCGGCACAGCGGTGGTGCACTTTTTTGTCATGTTTTAGTTCAGAGCCACATGCAAATGCATAAATCTTTCATCTTAGACAGCGTTCTCACTAAGGAGCCAATACAGACCATTTTGCTCCCTTGAAAATATCAGGCAATAGAAAACAAAAAAGGAATTTCTAATGCATTTGTATCTCCACATGCAGAGACACGGCTTAATTATTTGCTCTAAAGCTGAAGAGCGCCAAGTGCCCAATCACTCATGTCACTTTACTGAATGACTTTGTGTGTTTGTTTGTTTTGCTGCATGTTTTTGCTGAAGCGTAAAGTAAGGATCGCTCCCCTGCCAGAGCTCCTGCTCACAGGAGTCAATACCTTGTCAACATCTTTATTCACTGTGTCAACCAGTCTACTCTCTGTTTTTGTGGAAGCAGAAGTGACAGGAGGGTGACTGTCACCCACCGAGTTCTTTGTTGGGTTTTTACACTAAGAGAGTGTTCACCACCTACTCACTCGAAATTAATTCTGATTCATTTTCTGTGCAGACACATGGATAGCTATGATTAGTGTTCTACTTTGAAACAAAAAAGACTGCACCGGCAAATTACTCCAGTATTGGCATATCTGCATTCAAGATTCAAAGGTTTATTGTCATAACATATACACAGCTACGGTGTAGTTATGTAATGTTTAAAAAAAACTCAGATCGCAGGTTCTTCAAGATATAACAAAATAAATATAAAAAACAACAATACAAATAAAAATAGTGCAAGCTCAGGTGAAGAATAGTCTTACGGCCTGTAGGATGAAACTGTCCCTGAGTCTGGTGGTTTTACTCCTGATGCTGCAGACAGAACAGTTTGTGGCTGGGGTGATGGTTGTCTTTTATAATCCTGAGGGCTTTCTTCCTGAGCCGCCGGGTGTAGAGGTCCTCCATGGATGGCAGCTCCGTCCTGGTGAAGTGCTCTGCGGTTCTCACTGCATATATTAATGTAATCGTTAATATATATATTGTCCTGTCACAAAGCGCAACAGCAGATAGTAAAGGATTTGTGGCTCTGCATCAACATTGCAAAGGACACTTCAAGTCTTATAAACTGACATTCTCAATGCCCAGCGGCGTCACAAGGTCAAAAAGGAGCCTTTGGGTGCATGTCCACAGTGTTTTAATACTCTGGGCTCATATTCTGTTGTCTGACATTGTTTTTTCTCCTGCTAGTGTTACCTCTGCCTTTCTTGTTTAACAAGAGTCTTTTTGGCCAGAAACTTTTGTTGAATGCTCAATGACAAATGTCCTTGGAAGAAACACTGGAGGCAGACAAAATTCCCTCCTGGCTGGAAACTAAGGAAAAGGTGCAGTGGCCTTGCATCCAAAAGCCACGAGCACTGTTCCAGATACAAAAGACAACATGTTCCCAAAGTGTTTTGGACATATGCTGCTGGTCCTCTCTCTTTACTTTTTATAGCCAAAGCTATTAAAGTACTTAATTCCCATGCCAAGTGGCATCAGACTCCCCCCTGTCCCATTTAAAAAATGGTATCTCCATTTGTGCTTACAAGCTACTATATGCAGTGTCAAGGTGAATAGACTTGTGAAACGCACCACTTGTTCATTCAATTCAATTCAAAACCTTTATTTATCCAGGTAAAATCCCATTGAGATCAATGATCTCTTTTTCAAGGGAGACCTGCAGAGACCTCATTGTCTCTAAACATTCTGGGATGGTTCAACTGACCTCATTAACAATGCATACCTCATGTATACAAATAAAGTACTACTACAGTCTCTTATAGCAGTAAATGTTGAATGGCATTAATGGGAAAACATTAATGCCATTCAACATTTACTGCTATAAGAGAGATCTCGAGTTGATTGACATCTGAATTAACCTGGAATTAACACACTACTCTGCACATGATCTGCAGTCATAATTGAGTGATATGCACAGGTAGACACAACTGACAGACTCGAGAGCTCCCTCAAATTGAAAAAATGCATTTTCCTCATGCGTAATGTTTCAGGTGTCCGCAGACCTCTGAGCTAATTAGAGAAATCTTCAGGGCTCTGCTTGAGACAGGCTGCTGCACACTGCGAGCATATGGGGACCGTATGATGCTTCGGGTGACCTGTTTATCCTCCCTGCATCTCCTGTTGTTGTCCACTGTGTGATTGAAATGCATTTCTTCCTACCTGAGGAGGTATGCGTTAATTTGAATTTCCGATATGAAAGCACAGCTGAGAGTTGATATATCCAAGTGTTTGGGATATGAAAATATATTCCTCCAGAGGCCATTGTGGCGGCCGTGATGCTGCATAGGAAGCAGGTGAGGAAGGGCTGTATTGGTCAGTAGGGAGCATGCTTCCCTGTACGTGATTATCATAAAAGGTTGAGGATATAGGGCACTGTGTGTTGAGCTTTTAACTGGGAGTAACAGATCAAACACTCTGTGCTCCCAGGTGTGGCCCACGTACAACACCACACAGAAAAACACAAGGGTTCAAAGTGTATGTGTTTCTCTCTGTGTCACAACAGCTAACACTTTTCTATCCTTTCTCTCTCTCGCTCTGTACAGGCAGTGCCGGTACCTCTGTTATGTTTAACAAAAACGGCGATGCTCCAGGACGCTATGACCTGTACCAGTTCCAGATGACCAACTCCTCCACCCCAGAGTATAAGATAGTAGGACAGTGGGTGGAGAACCTCCAGCTCAGGGTATGACGACTCACTGGATACACAACACACTGACAAAATGCCATTTGAATACTATCTAAACAGGATGTCTAAGCTCAGTGATGCGACCGATTTACAAGCCTGGATATTTTGTGTGGTTTCTGAAAATTGAAATGACAAGGTGGTGCACATTATTTCAAATACGGAGAGGGCTCAGGTGCAGACATGTTTCTCTTTCAGTCTAATTGGTGTTTTTTGGGTACAAAATGATTGTGTTTGTGCAATTTAGCAAGAAAGAGGGAGTGTTACTCTCCACCCAGAAGATAAATCAAGTAATATATTCCTCCAACAATGAAAAGAGAAACATGTTCACCCACACTTTAGTTGATGTGCTGCCTACTAATTTAAGGCAAATGTTAATCGTATTCCAAAGTTTTACAGGAAGTTACTTTTAGTCTAGACTTAATTAAATGAAGCATTTTATTTCTTCATTCAGTATCAAATGTGTCACCAGATGCTTGTGTAGAGATACAAAAAAACATGCAATTGAACTGACAATCTTTCTTTTAAATCAGTTTGTGAGGGAAATGCTAGTGTGTCACATTTGATTTGCTGTTAAAAGGAGTTTGATATTTTTCCTCTTGTGAAAGGATATCAGGGCATGACTTAACATTAGTGAGGGCTTGATTTTAGAGTTATACATTACAAAGTAAGAAATTAAAAAAAATAATAGACAGTTACCAACAGACAGCACTGCATTGTTCAGATCTCTCTTTTCCCTCTGCACAGGTTTAGAGAACTGACGGTGATTTCAGTGGGTGGAGGAGAAAAACATGTTGTTAACCCAAACTGTCAAACCATATATGTTCAGTTTTTGGCAGCAGAGAGCTGTTGTTGGGAACTGACACCTAAATAAACACCTCCTATGTTACTCCTGTGCTCGGTAGTTTCCCCACGCCTGGTCCTACTATACATGATTAAACTCTAAATCTATAATCATATGGAATTTAAGGTACATCTATAGAGCAAGATAAATCATATCAATACAAATGATGTCTTTTTTTTTGCATATAGTTGAGCCCATGAGATACCAACATGGATTGGGTATTTTTCATTTCATGCTAGCTTTGAATAACTACCTACACAAAAAATAGTGCCTAATATCAGGCTAGGTGTAGAGCTGGAACACAGCCGCTGTGCTGCTTTTTATAGGTGAAAGGTGTTGGTTTGCAGCTACAATGATAGATCTCACTGTCACAACACAAGAATGGGCTTGGGTGATTCATGTGGACAATAAAGCAACTGATGAGTTTTATTTTTATTTCAAGGCAAACATGGTTGAAAATGTCCACACTGTTTGAAAGGATGAAACCTAAGATGAACATTTCTACGTAACTCAGATTACACCCCAAAAAAACATGACATTTACATACAGATGAGGAAACATTTGCATAATGGCTCTGGTTCACAAGAATTAAACTCACCAAATGGATTGGATGGCAAAGGTGGAACAACGTCTGTTGCTGGAGATTTGAGCTGCATTCTGTTTTAGCGTGATTACTAACAAAATGCTCTTACAGTGCAATTATATTCCAATAGCTATCACCTTGTTTAGTAACACATAAGGATAATTCAAAGGATATTCTTTTACACGTTTTGATCCTTGATAATTCAATGTAAGGCTGTTCCTGTTCACAAAAACTCAAATTAACTGTATAATTAACAGCTGAAGTGAAACCCCAAATGAAAATGAGTCCAAAGTGTCAACATTCTTGCATCCAGTCTCCATAGCAACAGAGCTGTTGGTCTCATTACTGTTACCATGCTGTGTGTAATCCGGAGGTTTTCCAGTGTGCACCATTCATTGTCCAAATAACAAATGGCACCTTCATGCCCCCAGATAAATGGCAGATGATAATCTACAGAGACACTACAGAAACAACACATTTGTCAAACAGGTACACAATAAAAACACTGTGTGTGTGTGTGCGTGTGCGTGTGCGTGTGCGTGCGTGCGTGCGTGTGTGCGTGTGTGCGTGTGTGTGTGTGTGTGTGTGTGTGGGGGGGGGGGGGGTCTACCAGGGACCAGGGTGGTTGTCAAGTTTGACTGCTTCTAGATCTGCGTATATTTACCCGAGGCAGCCTGACATACTTTACTATAACTTTATTATTAAAATGTTGGACATACATGATTTTTGTAATGACATTTTTGACCTTCTGTACGGTAATCTTTAATGACATCTTCAACATACTATACTATTATCTTTTTAAACATACTATGACATTTTTCATAAAATTCTGACAAACTATACAGTAGTATGACTTTTTCAAAATACCTTTCTATTGCTTTGTTTATACTTGGACATGCTATACTATGACTTATTTAATTAAATACTAAACTATGAATATTTCAGACATCATATTTTATGACTTTTAATGACATTTTTCAAAACACTATACTTTAGCTTTTTTAAACATGTATTGACATATACTTTGTCATGATATTATAGTCAGATAATATTTCCTGCATCTTACCATTAAAAGAAAATGGAGAATTGTGTTGGGTTAGCCTGCAGTCTTACTGTAGTCAGATAATACGATTTTTTGCAACCAAACATTCTAAATGTAAAAAATGTGTACTTTACTATAAATGTACCATCATACTGTACTTTACTATAAATGTACCATCATACTGTACTTTTATATTCTTTGAACCTTTTAATGATATACTAAACTACGACTTTTTACGGCTTATTATACTATGAGCTTTTTTACGACATATTATACTATGAGCTTTTATGATTTTTAATGATATTTAATATTATTTTTAATGGAATACTATACAATAACTTTTTACGACAGACTTCACTATGACGTTTTATGATTTTATATGACCATTATATCAGCATCTTTTACGACTTTTTATGACTTTTTTTAATTATAGTTTTTCCTTACTTATTATGACTTACTAAATTATGATTTTTTACAGCATACTTACAGTAACTATGACATTTTACGACACACTACAACATGACTTTTCATGACTTTTTTGTCATAGTATACTACAGTATGACTTTTTATGATATACTATACCCTGACTGGTTACGGCATAATTCATTATGACGTTTTTATGACTTTATACTGTATTAAATACTATACTATGACCCTTTGTTAATGTACAGGACACACTATAGTGTTCCTCTTTTAACTTTTATTAAATTATATGCAATAACTTTTAATGGCACACTATACTATGACTTTTTAAGGCATACTTACCCATGAATTGTATTAACTTTATGACATACTATAGTACTATGACATTTTACAGCATACTATGACTTTCCGTTAGATCATGCTTCAAAGAGCTATTATAGCTCCACAGGGTTCCTTTTCATGAATTCAATTCACATCGAGGCACAATGCAAACAATAGAAATTATACTGGAAATGAATTGCTATTCATTTTCAATATAGTTTTATGCCATGCCACTCAACGATTTTAATGTAGGCTGTTTCAAACTCATTGTCTCAAAGCACCCTTTAAATCTGTCATACTAAATCAGTTTTAGAGGGCAATACAAATCTGTTTAACCATCATACTACTGGAATATGTAGTTCTCTATGTTTCTTTGGACTACAAATGATTTATTTTTGGTTACTTGGCTCATACCAGAATCATTAATCTTCTGCTGCTTTTAAAGTTATGGTTCAGTGCACTTTCAAAATAAATCAAAAGATCAGAGTTTTATGAAAGCTTTTTTAGCACACTAACAAAATATGTAAGAACCCTAAAAAATTCAATTTCTTCACGGTTTTTTAAGGCAACTTGCACATTGAGATTATAGTTTGATCCTAAACCATGAAACACCTCAGGGCCTTTTTGAATTGGACTTTCAGATAACTCTTCTCTGCCTGTATACTGCACTTTTCATATTGATGACAAGATCATAAATAGAAATAGCTCTGCAACGTCTAAAAGAGGCATTTGCAATCCTAGAGTCCCATGTTCCTTCTTTATCATCACATATTTCATACCTCACTGGCTTCTGTATTACAGTACAACACAATGTCTTTTGCATTTCACATTTCTTTATTTCACTGAACGAAGGTAAGCTCTGTTGCCATGGGGATTTCAATTAAATTCAAGTATAAAAAAAGACAATCCCTCTGAAATTGGCAATAAAGATGCTTTGCTGTATTAGGTAATTGTATCCTTCAGCTGCATTGTACTTGGTTTTTGCAAAGAACGTTACCTCATGAGAAGAACAATAAAGGAATTAGGAGTGTATGTTGGGGCATGCACAAAACACAACACTATCCCCATACATTTTTATATTCAGTGGTACTTCTGGCTTACTGCTCCATCACTAACCCTAACTTCTTGCTCTGTGTGTCATCTCTCTACCAGCTGGAGGAGCTTCAGTGGCCAGATGGGGAGCAGGAGGTGCCAATCTCTGTGTGCAGCCTGCCCTGCAAAACTGGAGAGAGGAAGAAGAGGGTAAAGGGCATGCCATGCTGCTGGCACTGTGAGCTATGTGATGGCTACCAGTACCAGTATGATGAGACTTCCTGCAGACTCTGTGTCTACAACATGAGGCCCAATCCCAACCGAACCGCCTGCCAGCCCATTCCAATTGTCAAGCTGGAGTGGCACTCTCCCTGGGCAATCATCCCCGTCTTCCTGGCCATGCTGGGGATCATTGCCACCATCTTTGTCATGGCGACATTTGTTCGCTACAATGATACGCCCATCGTGCGGGCATCGGGCCGGGAGCTGAGCTACGTGCTGCTAACAGGCATCTTTCTGTGTTACATCATCACCTTCCTCATGATCGCCAAGCCTGATGTAGCCGTGTGTGCCTTCAGGAGGATCTTCCTGGGCCTGGGCATGTGCATCAGCTACGCAGCGCTGCTCACCAAGACCAACCGCATCTATCGTATCTTCGAGCAAGGCAAGCAGACGGTCACGGCCCCTCGCTTCATCAGTCCCACCTCACAGATTGCCATAACCTCCAGTCTTATCTGCGTGCAGCTGCTAGGCGTTTTGATGTGGTTCGCCGTGGACCCTCCTAACACCATTATCGACTACGATGAGCAGAAAACCATCAACCCCAAGCTGGCCCGCGGCGTGCTGAAGTGTGACATCACAGACCTCCAGATAATCTGCTCCTTGGGCTACAGCATCCTGTTGATGGTTACCTGCACCATCTATGCCATCAAGACAAGGGATGTACCAGAAGACTTCAATGAAGCAAAGCCCATTGGATTCACTATGTACACCACATGCATAGTCTGGCTGGCATTCATCCCGATTTTCTTTGGCACAGCCCAGTCGGCGGAGAAGGTGAGTCATTTATTTTTCTTTAGCCTCCTCTCCCTCTCTTTGTCGCCACCCTTTTCTTTGTCTGTGTCTCTCCCTCCTCTTACAAATGTCTCTTTCATTCTTTCGCCCTGTTTTTATCTTGTTCAAACACATGCGCACATGTATTTGTACAAACATGAACATTCAAGCAGTTTATAAAGGGAGCACAAACACACACACATTTAGTGAATGTATAAGTTATGGGTTCATTTTCTTTTGATTTCACATTCACACGCCTCCGAAGTGCATGGAAACCCACGCTAGGACCACCCCAGACAAAAATATGCATAGAAAGGCGGAGAGAAGGTTGATGTTAAGCACAAGAATCCTGAATTCCTGATACGGGCTGATACGGATGGGGGTTCCGGCGGCTCCAGATGCCATCAACTTCACGCGTTCCCTCCTTGGCCTCACTATTATGCATTATTCTGGAGATAGAGACAAGCTGGCTGTGGACGTGGAGGGAGAAGAGGAATGCATGGAGAAAGGGGGGGATAAATGCAAGTTTGATTCACCACATTCCCTCTCTTGACAGCTGCGCTCTACTCAACAAAGCATTTGACATTCGCTGCTACTGGAGTTGATTGAGAATATGACATTTTGACCAGAGACGCTAGTCATTGCTTATCTGGCAAGCACACGGCAGACTACAGATGCATCGGCAGGACTTGTGAGCTGCGCCTGCTGCTTGGCAGGCCGTGTGTATATGACGGCGTGTAGGGGAAGTTTTCCACTCTCAGAATATCGATGCTGACAGGAAAGTGTTACTCCTAACCTTTTGAGAGGCACGCCGTTCAATATCCTTCCTACTAAGCTACTGCATGAGATGGATCAGAAACTGATTTTCTTCATCTCAATTTGCAGCTGATTTCATAGATGAATTACACCCTCAGCGGCGATTAGGAGTTCATTATGTTACTCGCAGCGACGAGCGAGGCAGTAATGTGTTTATCTTTCCCCTTTATACAGTTAACTCTTTCTTCACACCAGCTCCTGCCTTGCACTCAACTTCAGTTCACAGCACAGCATCATGGTGTAATGGCCTTTGTGGGCGCACTCCTGCTCACTCCCTAGCCACTGCAAGTGAGAAGAGCCTTTGCATGTCTTGAACACATCCTTTTCAGAATCTGCAGGGTAACAAAGGTCTCCCTTATCATCGACTTGTTACAGCTTTCTTATACTTACATTTTCAGTATGAGCACACATTCCTCACAACATCCCCCAGATCCCAAAAAAAAAAGAAGGAAATGTGTCATTGGTGATAGATGACAGATGGATGCTCTGGGGGTGCGTGTGAATGAACTGTTGGAGGCTCAATGGGATACAGTGTGATGCATTTCACCATATCCTGACTCTATAAGTACCTATTCTTTAATTTTAGACATGGCTAAATAATACTTGCCGATTACAAAAATAGAATGATGCCAGCTGCAAGTGATAATCCAAAATGATGGCTGTTCGACCTTACGTTTTATTGTGCAGACATGACTGTGCACTGAGTGTAATTTCTTTAACTCAACACCATTCAGATGCCCATATTTTCCACACCTGTGACTCCCTCCCCCTCCTCTCTGTTTTTCCCATTCAAACCCATGTTGAGGGAAGCCATGCGAAAACAGTAACAAAAGATCACAGAGCCCTCCCCTCGCCTCCTGTGCACCTGCATGTCCTGAGTACACTACTTAACACTCATCAGAGTCACCAGCATCCAAATTCAGCTGTCCTCGGGCCACATAAAAGAAACTCTGGCAAGTCACTGTTCAAACAGAGCTTTGAACATCAGACAGCATAGAACTGTGAAAGAAAAAGCACTAACAAAATCACAAAACACTTTTTGTAACATGACAGCTATTTTCTAAGCAAAGGCACTAATGAATACATGTAAAAGGTCGCTGTCACTAAACATGAGAAGTCAATTGTTTGGTTACGTCTTTGACCACAAAGCAGAATGTACCTCACAGTTAAGAGGAGTAAGAGTACGATACTGTCGATAAAAACATTTTCCCTGAGGCTGAATCCATCTAGACGGAAACTTTCTAGTAAAACACCCACAAGATTTAGTCACGCTTGAAGGAGAACTTCATGTCAAGAAAACTAACATACCTCAATATGTGTATAGAAACCACTTATGCCCTTTTAAGATGTCTCCTTTACCCACAAGCCTTTTTTAAGAGAACAAACTGCCAAGTATCATTAGTACTGACATTCTATACGTGCCCAAAACGTCCTTATTCCAGCAGGTTACATTTAAATTGCAACTTCTAATTCTCTTGTGTCTCTCAAAAGAACAAATGGATTTGAGGGGAATTGAACTAGACACTTCTCGCGGAGATATGGGAGTCTTTTAGAGGCAGGAGTAGCTCATGAATCGGCTCGAGAACAAAAGGATCACAGGTAGCAAGTCACCAGGCACCGACCTGGAAGCGCCCGTCATCTCCCCATATATAATGCATGTGTATTGGTCCTGTTGTACATGTGTATATTTGGGATTACGTGTGTGTGTGTCAACCTTTTATAACAACCAAGTAAGAAATTGAGTTTTCCCCATTTTGTATTAATAAACTAAAGCTTCTGCCTCAGTTGTTTTACTTAGTTTCAATCGGAGCACATTGCACCAGAGGCAAGAAGCTATAGCTGCTCAAGTGTTATAGAAGGTTGTGGGTTTTATTTTGAAAATGATGATGATTATCTAGATAAAGAAGATGTATTAATCAAGAGAGGGAGACGTCATTTGAACAACATCCTCTACAAGGTAGAAATTATGATTACATTCAGCAGTTTGAGGTATACGTGTCTGAAGTACTTGCAGGTTACTTATTGCCAACAATATATATGTTGAAATATACCAAAATTACATAGGAGGTTATTCAAATAAGGTATATCTCTGCTTTACCTGGGTTCGGATCCACTCCAAAATATAATATGGAAATCATTCCACCACGTTCCATAAAAGTCGACCCAGTATTTCTTCCATTATCTCACTGACAAACAGAGAAAAAAAATTGAAAACAAATCTCCTTGGAGAATGTAATAAATAGCATGAATAATGATTTGTAGAAATATGTGATTTATATAATGAACGTTAAGTAAACACTGGCAAGCCGCTCGTCTGGCTAAAAACATTTCATGCAAATTGAAATAGCAGGTAATTTGACTCAGCTCCATGAAATTATCAGTGCTATCAATCCACTTTGTTTTACCAAACATGCCACACACAAACTCCATCTGTTGTTTAGTGAACACAAAGCAAAGATGTTGAAACCATCTGTGGGCTGTGGCACGCCCCTCCACTGAGAACATGCATTGTTCTACTTTAGGTCTTTGTCCAGGTGTGAGAAATAATATATTTCTGTAAACTAGCCTGTCTTGGGAAATAAACTGAAACAATGTGGTCACATGTTTCAAATTATGTAGCCCTGCCATTTTACCTCTCTTCATGAATATAATGTTTGTAAGGTTTGAGCAGTAAAAGTTTTATTTATAACCCTGTAAATTCTTTGTTCTGACAGAATAATCATTGTTGGAAAGATGCATATTCCCCACAGCAAAACAAGTTGTGAGGTTTCGGCAGAAAGTGTCAAAAAATGTCAAGAGGTTATTGCCATCAAGCGTTTCCAAAACATTTCTCCTCTCATAAATATTGCCCTGGTTGTAAAAGTTAAGAACTATCATACAATTTCACCCTTATTGCTAAAGTTTGGATCAAATATGGGCCACCAGTAGAATTTTGTACACAGCAGCACTGATTTCCAACTCGAGCTTGATGGATACAGGCATTAATTAGAGAGACAAACATATCAGCAGGTGTAAACACAACGAATGATATCAGGGAAACATCAATAGCAAGAATGTCAGATTGATGATCTACTAATGATCTGCTCTGACACATGTTAAGAAGCTTATATGTGTCACATCATATTTATTTCTGTGCAGGAAGTCCCTATTTCTGGGCTTCAAACTAGAGTCAAAATGAGGGGAAGCCATCCACACAGAGAGCACTGCCTCCAATTTCGAAAAGGTCTTTGCATCACAAAGCCAGACAGAGTAATTCATGACGAGCCCAGCTAGAAAGTAGGCCACCCAAAACAACAAGAGACATCCAGGTAGTTTAGAGGAGACTACAAACCGCCTGGATTCATTATTGAAGGCATTCTCGAACAGGCAAGAGTGCATCCTAATTGTCACTTACTGAATCAAGTCCTTATCACTATGTGCATTTGTAGTACTCAACCATACCACACTAAATTGCCTTTGCAGTAAGTATATCCCTGGTGGGTGTAATTATGAGGATCACCCTTCAACAGCTTGTTGTCTAAATGTCGCTTCTTGTGGCTGTTGTTGGCATTTCGCTTGTCTGTGGGATGTAACATTCAAAAGCAACCGTTTGATTTGATGCTTGATGAGGACGTTAATAAATCATTACTGCAGCTATAAATACAGGGTTGCCAAGCAGTTGTGAAAATTACTTCATGTATGTATTTATGTTAAAGCAACGGTAATTAATTATGAATGTTCTGTGACAAGCTAAACATTCGAGTGGTGGGTGAGAGGGGCTACGAATTTGGGTCAAGCTCATCGAGAGGCACAATGATAAATCCTGTCTCGGTGATTAGAGGCAGTAAGAAAAAGGATTTGGTGTGTTGTGTGTGCATGTGTGTGTGCATGTGTAGCTGTGTCTGAGAGAGTGGAGCCTACATATCTACACGTTATTTGTGTGTGTGTTTGCTTGTGTGATATGAATATAAGTAAGCACCAAACACTCATTGTGCGCCCGCTTCCGAATCAACTCCTCTGCATGGTCAATAAATCAGTTCTGATAGGGTCAGCATTGCCGCGTCTAAGGTATCAGAATCTCATTAAAGCTTATTCCAGCTGTGTTTAGTTGCTCTCACCAAACTCTGTGGTGTTGCTATGGATACCAGACAGGTTACCAACTACCAAACATGGAAACACAGCCCATGATGGAGATTCTCTGGTGATTTATATTTGACCCCATGTACTGCTCGCAATGCTTTGATCGGTCGCCACGAATATCTAATCACGAGTTCATAGCTCAGACTCCAGCCAGAGTAAAACATTTACGCTCACCCAAAGCTCGGAGTCACACAGAACAGAGCTCACTGAGGGCATTGTGATATTCATACAGTTATGCATGGTGCGCCAGCCAGATTGCTGCCTCTCATGCTGCTCCGCAAACAGGAGGCAATGGAGAGAGACAGAGGCAGTTGAGTGTATTGGCATGTTGATGATATCACGCTTCACAATGGAGAATGGTAGACAAAGGCATGACTGGCATGTAAATGAGTGCCTTGTAGGAAATAAATTACTGTTAGTCTTGCTATTTACCAAGAAAAACTCTATGCAAATGGTGACATTTCTGCCTCTCAATGAATCAGTGAGCATTTCGCTGCTCTGCAGATACACTGTACTGGCTGATGTGTTTACAATGGTATCCCCTCTCTGCTCACATCCCCAGTGGCTGGCAGCATATAAGTGACATCTAATGCTTTCGAGTGCAGTAGATTAGTGAGGGGGCTTGGGTGGTCTGCTTTTGAAACAATAATTTCCTCTCTTGAAGCAATTCTTTCTCCTCTAAGACCCTTACATGAAAAAAGAGGCTCTTACATGCTGAATAACTGCCCTCCCTACCCTTTTCTGAAATCAGCATCATATGACGAAGTGGCAATATCAAATATGAGTCAACTTATATTGCAGCGTGATCTGGGTTATGTAAGCTCGTAATTATCACATATCAATGTGAAAGGTGTTATGTAACCTCTGAAGGGAATGTTATGTGGAACACATTTAAGAGAACGTACCTGTGTAGTGCTCCCATGAATGGTAGTCTTGTGAATGATCTTGCCACTTAACACAGTGAGAGCCCTTCACAGGCTGCTCTCCACTGCATGCAGAGCTTTTGAAAAATAAATGGTAGACCTGCTGTATAGTGCAGATGCAGTGTTGTTAGTCCATGCTGTACTCTAGGACTGCGACTGGCTCCAGGAATTCTTAGTGGAGGAGGAAATAGCTCAGCGGCTAAACATTGGTCTGATGAATTTGTGAGTGGTGAGATAAATGATCCAAAATGAGGGCAGAGGAAAGAAGACTGCAACATGTGACGGACAGTGAAGTCTATCAATCAAGGGTCTGGGTGGACAAAGTGGTAGAAAGGAGGCCGGCTGAGGATGTTTTGCTACACTCATGGTGATGCTTCTGCTTTTGTCATTAATAAGCTTGAACAGTCTTCAACTTGACTAAGTAGCTCTAGGTCAGGCTTTCAATAACGCTGCTGGGTTGTTTCACCGTACGCATGATTGCTCTGTTCTCCACAGCCACACATAGCAAATATCCACATCCCTACAGTATGTATCTGATTATAATATTTGGTTATCAAAGAAAGAACTAGTTAGGTATTATGAAAAAGTGTTGCATTATATGAGTAAAACAAACCTATTCTCCAATGATGCTTGATAAAAGTTTCTCTATACTCCAGTGTTGAAGAAATGGCAATGAATTTTTTTCGCTGGATGCTCACATTCTGTTATCAGGCAATGGTTATTATTAGGTTTTGCCTCCTCGCTGTGCTCCACAGTGTGACTGTCTGTAATTGGACACAGATGTTAAACCATCATAGCGCCTTTGTCTCTCATTTTTCTTGATAAGGGTTTAAAATTACTAATGTGTGTGCTACATAGAACTGCCTAATCTCATAAAAAGGAATTGCCCTTTTGTATTATGTATGTTGCCATTCCAGTCTGTACTAACATCACCTTTCTCCTGTCTGTGCTCTCTTCCAGCTGTATATTCAAACAACCACCCTGACCATCTCCATGAACCTTAGTGCCTCAGTAGCACTGGGCATGCTCTACATGCCCAAGGTGTACATTATTATCTTCCACCCTGAGATGAACGTACAAAAGCGGAAGCGTAGCTTCAAGGCTGTGGTCACAGCTGCAACAATGTCATCCCGTTTGGCCCAGAAACCCAACGAGAGACCCAACGGAGAGGCTAAGACTGAGCTGTGTGAGAACCCTGCTGCTGACCCCATGAGTGAGTATCCCTATGCACAAAGAACCACACACGTTCAGACCATTTTTATGGTGTAGTGAAAATATGTACCACTGCTTTCAAGCTTAGAATGCAATAGTTATTCGGCCGTAATGCATGTGTAATGCGTGTCTGCCCAAAATCTGTTCTATGGGTCAGGGGAAAGAATGATTGGAAGTTCACACATCTGATACAAAGAAAACACAATGAGACATTTTACAATAATACATTTCTAAATGTATCGCATTATCTATATTGTCCAAATCGTGAAGAAACGCATTACGTACCCAATGATTTCCTGGTGGAAAAGTATTGTGGTAATTGTATCCAAGTCCAAGCACAACTTTCAAAATCAAAAATAATATCCAATAGGCCTTTCTTTCACTCTTTTAAACACTTTCCCCCAAAAAAAGTATTCAAAGAGCGTATAATAGGCTAACTATTAACTGAGTTAATAACTTATAAAACACAACATGAATGCTTTTCTATGTTTGAACACATAGCCTAAATATATCACTGTTGGTTCTGGGATGTCAAAATCAAGTCAAATTATTCATCAGCGTTTGCAAACATGTCGGCACAGTCTATCTCTTTAGACTACAAAGAGTTGATATCGATAAACAGATGATGCATTTACATGTAGAAATATTTAGGAATGACACAAGATTTGGTTTCACTTTGTAGTTTGAGTATTATTGACTAATGTTTCAGCAGGCTTTGGTTGAATGCATGTAAAAGGTCCTTGTGGAGAGCAGAACAGGCAGAAAACAGCCAATGATTTAGCTTTTGATGAATTAGCTTGTTTACTAGCTACTTGTAAAACGATCTTGTCATAGACGTCTTCTCTCAACTCAAACTCCATCCTAGCGTTAGTTAGAGTATAAACAATGAGCAGCGCACAGAAAAGGTCATCTTGGCACAGATATCCGCTGGCTACACCAGATCTTCTGGAAATAGTGGCTTTTGCCCCCAGGTACTCATCGCTTTCAAACAGATAGCCAATGGGTCCTGAGATTGCCAATTAGTTAATAAAGCTTAAATAGAGATCAGGGGTTTATAGAGCCAGGAGAGCAAGGAGCTGAGATCTGCATATATATCTGTGCTAAGCTTTCGATTGGTCGTATATCCTATATTCCCAAGAGGGGTGATGAGCTGTCTTTAGCTACTTTCTCCTGTTTCCTTCATTCCATGGATTTAATTGGGTGGTTACTTGGTTAAGAAGTATATTTAATTTCCCCTTAGAACGGACCTGGTTATTTTGGGTTCCCTGATAAATGGTTAGACCTTTAGCTCAAGTGCACAACAGTGAGCTCAAAAGAAGGGGGAGAGGGGGGGCTCTGGGAAGAGATTTTGAGAAGCAGGGCTTTGATGCGAGAGTGGAGGAGATAATCTGACGCTGTGGCTGCATGTTACTCATGCTACCCTTCATCCAAAACAGTAAGCATGATCCTGTTAGAAAAGATAATAATGGGTCTTAGGATGGGAGTGGGGATGCCTACAGTCTTCAATAGTTGGGTACGACAGTGTTTGTTTGTGGCGAGAAACACCACAAATTGAAAGGGTTTTAGAGAGAAGAAAAAGCTGCCAAAGCTGGAATTTAGATTTGCTCTTGTCGAGTTGACAGGATGGAGACGAAAATGATTGACAGCTCATGCAAATCACACATCACATTCTCCAAAGGCCTCCCCTCCTGCAGCGCTTTCTAATCACAGAGCGATCATGGCACCCACAGGTGCACGAGTCCCTCAAACCTCTCTTTGAATTATGCCTACGAGATGACAGATTTAACTGGGAATTTCTCCAGACACCCAACAGTTGTCCCACTCATCTGTCAGTATCAGAATACGCTTGTGTGCGCGTACAACTACGAGTGCGTATCTGTGCGTTTGTGTTTCACTGTGTGTGACTGGATGTGTGAGTTACGCACATATAAATCAGACCGCTGATGCAAGAGTATCAGGGGATCGGGAACGTATCCTTGCCAGTCGCACATGTGGCTCAATGAGCAAATTCACTCTGCATTGAGGGTGAAAGCTTAACATCTGTCGCAGCAGCACATCAAAAGTCCCCAAGCAGGGCATGCAGTCTACGTAAGGCCCTCCCAAAAGTGCACCGTTTCATCTGTTCTGTGTGTCTCTCACCTTCTGTCTCTCCTACATGAATGTCTTCTCCCCTCATCGCCCCTCCCAGCTCACTCTCCTCCCCTTGCCCTTCTTTTTTGACTGCAAAATAAGTGACATTTATTAATCTCAAATTTATGTGCATGACCGCCCTGAAAACCTGAACCGGGCCTTAACCGTCCCGTGAGACTGTCCGTCAATTCCTGTAACGATCAGAGCGCCAAATACCTCCATTTCAGTACCCATCAGCCCCGTGTTAGATGACTCGGAGTGATTTACGGGATTAAGAGCATTAGCTGGTCGGCAGATTTACATTGATACTGATACTGTGTAATATGCTCATGATTACGCCTCTAAAAGACCTTGCAAATTTGAGATATTGAAATGCTTCACTTTCTTTTCCAATATAGATTAACCAAAGCAGGCTTTCTCGGACGAGTTGATGTTTTTCTTCAGATTTCGTTTAATATACAATAAATACTGTGGGAAGAAAACTTAACCTTACAAAAATTGGCCAACATAATAAAGGGGAAGTTATGGGCTGAGATTAAATATCCACTCTGCGATTGAACTATTGAACTACTAAGGAATGTATAAATCGGGTTGTGCGAGATCTCTCTCTCTCTCTCACTCACTCACTCACTCACTCACTCACTCACTCACTCACTCACTCACTCACTCACTCACTCACTCACTCACTCACTCACTCACTCACTC